>NC_052163.1:87369720-87590186 GCF_902713615.1 Scyliorhinus canicula
GTGGAGGGTTGCGTGGGGGATGTTATGGTGGAGGGTGGGAGCTGGGGTGCGGGGGTGGGGTGGTGAGGGCACCCATATGGCCGGTGTCACTCTGCAGAGCCAAGGCCAAGGTGGGTGGTCAGTTGGGTGCACAGCAAGATGGCTGCATTGTCGACTGCGGCAATGACGGTCCATGCCTGGACACCATGGCCCCAGTCCTGTGGGTGATAGCCCCGGCCACATGGCCATTCTCCTGTCACCCTCATCTCCCCCCCCCCCCCCGCCCCCCCTTCCCTCGGTCCTGGCAAGGCTTCCCCACGCCTGCCAGCCCAGCCAGTGCCCGGCCCGGAAGACCACAGTCGGCCTCTCCGTGTCGTACCTCCTCTCTCTCTCTCATCGACCATGATGTCGGTTTCACGATTTTTAAAAGCACAAGTGAAACTCACTGTCGGATTTGGCCCATCAGAGGCGGAGAATTGTGGAGGCCCCGGAGAATTCTGGGTCGGGCCCGTTAATAATATGCAAATAGTGTTTACGTGCGTTCTGAAACACATTGACAGTGCTGCCGAGGCAACGGAGAATTGCGATTTGGCGTGAAATCGATGCCAGCCGCGATTTGGACATCGGAACCAATTCTCCGCCCAATCGCTTTTGCCAATTATAACGTTGGCCGACGGAGAATCCCGCTCCTTATGCTTTGGACAGAACTGAGCACCAAATTTTACCGAATTTGGGTAATGGGTTTGCAAGGAGTGGGGACATGTTCAAAACACAGAGGGGAACTGACTGTGTTTAGATTGTGTGGGATGGAGGAAATATTCCCATTGATGGAAGATTTTTGCATCACTGTGACATGAAATCGGTGACCTTACTCAATGGCACCACAGCCCATTTCTATTAACTGTTCTAATGGAAAAATTCAGTCGTGAATGCTTAGCAGCCTTCAAAGCTAAGCAAAGGCAGTGAGTAACAACAGTAAATCAGCTGTGAATCATTGCTCTCCATCTTTTCGATGAAGCTGTAATTTAGAAATGGTCCTGAATGTCACACACACGGAAAGACTGTCACAGTGAACTTGTTGGGGGGGGGGGGGGGGGGGGGGGAGTGTGTCACAGCGAGAGGCAGGCAAAATGAGACTCGCTGTTTTGTGTTGCTCCTGATAGGAGAGGAGCCATTAACAGTGCAGAGTGCACCAGAATGCATTAAGGTAAGAGTGTGGCTATCTGGCCTTAGGAGAATGAAGTCAGATTGATCTTAAACAGGAGCAGATTATCAGGCCTTTTATTCAGGGCTGAAACCAGAATTCCACAAAAAAACAATTCAAACGATCCCACCACTAAATGTTACGATTAATTCACAGCTGATGCTAACAGCCTGAGTATCAACTGGTGTTTTAAATGCAAATTCATATTGGACACAGGAGATGAACCTGTTTTTTGTCATTATTTCTTGCCAATTTGTTGCTGGTAATCTGGGTGAATTTAGTGCTGGAGGAACAAGCTCTTCTTTAGTCTCTAGTTTTCTCTGCTTACTGGCTCCAGCCAGGCTTTTAAAGTTCCCTGGTTGCCCTCTTTCCTACTTCTCGCTTGACCTCTTCTTCACCTTTATTCTCTACAACCTTGAATCTATATACCTTGAATCTCACATTCATTATGTGGAGATGCCGGCGTTGGACTGGGGTGAGCACAGTAAGAAGTCTTACAACACCAGGTTAAAGTCCAACAGGTTTGTTTCAAACACGAGCTTTCGGAGCACGGCTCCTTCTTCAGGTGAATGGAAAGGCTTGTTCCAGAAATGTTTACATAGACACAGTCAGAGATGCCCCGGAATGCGAGCACCTGCAGGCAATCAAATCATCAAAGATGCAGAGAGAGAGGTAACTCCAGGTTAAAGAGGTGTGAATTGTCCCAAGCCAGTTCAGTCGGTAGGCCTCTGCAAGTCCAGGCTTGTTGGTGGGGGCCGAATGTAATGCGACATGAATCCCAGATCCCGGTTGAGTCCGCATTCATGCGTGCGGAACTTAGCTATAAGTTTTTGCTCAGCAATTTTGCGTTGTCGCGTCTCCTGAAGGCCTCCTTGTAGAATGCTGACCCGGAGATCAGAGGCTGAATGTCCTTGACTGCTGAAGTGTTCCCCAACTGGAAGGGAACAGTCCTGCCTGTTGATAGTCGCACGATGCCCGTTTATTCGTTGTCGCAGTGTCTGCATGGTCTCGCCAATGTACCACGCTTCGGGACATCCTTTCCTGCAGCGTATGAGGTAGACTACATTGGTCGAGTCGCACGAGTATGCGCCGCGTACCTGGTGGGTGGTGTTTCCACGTGTAATGGTGGTGTCCATGTCGATGATCTGGCATGTCTTGCAGAGATTACCCTGGCAGGGTTTTGTGGTGTTGTGGTTGCTGTTCTGAAGGCTGGGTAATTTGCTGCAAACAATGGTTTGTTTGAGGTTGCGCGGTTGTTTGATGATCAAACAACCGCGCAACCTCAAACAAACCATTGTTTGCAGCAAATTACCCAGCCTTCAGAACAGCAACCACAACACCACAAAACCCTGCCAGGGTAATCTCTGCAAGACATGCCAGATCATCGACATGGACACCACCATTACACGTGGAAACACCACCCACCAGGTACGCGGCGCATACTCATGCGACTCGACCAATGTAGTCTACCTCATACGCTGCAGGAAAGGATGTCCCGAAGCGTGGTACATTGGCGAGACCATGCAGACACTGCGACAACGAATAAACGGGCATCGTGCGACTATCAACAGGCAGGACTGTTCCCTTCCAGTTGGGGAACACTTCAGCAGTCAAGGACATTCAGCCTCTGATCTCCGGGTCAGCATTCTACAAGGAGGCCTTCAGGAGACGCGACAACGCAAAATTGCTGAGCAAAAACTTATAGCTAAGTTCCGCACGCATGAATGCGGACTCAACCGGGATCTGGGATTCATGTCGCATTACATTCGGCCCCCACCAACAAGCCTGGACTTGCAGAGGCCTACCGACTGAACTGGCTTGGGACAATTCACACCTCTTTAACCTGGAGTTACCTCTCTCTCTGCATCTTTGATGATTTGATTGCCTGCAGGTGCTCGCATTCCGGGGCATCTCTGACTGTGTCTATATAAACATTTCTGGAACAAGCCTTTCCATTCACCTAAAGAAGGAGCCGTGCTCCGAAAGCTCGTGTTTGAAACAAACCTGTTGGACTTTAACCTGGTGTTGTAAGACTTCTTACTGTGCTCACATTCATTGTTCAACACATGCGTCTCCTGACAGGTGTGGGTAGCAGGGCTCTGATACGTTGGTCACATTGCTGTTCTTAATGTGTCAGTTCAGATAGTCACTTCCAACTCCTGTTTCATCAGAGGGCTTGGGGAGGAGGGGGTTGGCCGTCGCATTGGAGTGGGTAGCATCTTGTGCAAGTACAGGAGAAACGGTTTAACCTGATCGGCAATCTTTCGCGATCATACGGCCACCAGCCTCCCTCTCTGCTGCGCCAGCGCAAAGTGATCGGAATTATCATGGAATGCCCCAGTGAATAAACAGACTCCACTGTTTGCGCTGATGTTTTTCTCCATGTGAACCATTCAATTTAATTAGTTTTCTGCTTGCTAAGTTAGCTCAGTATAGAGAAAGTATCAAATAATGGCTTTATTAATGCATCAGGGAGCATATTATTCACCAAGGACAAACAGAGAATTTCAAAGTATATTATTTTGAGACTATCTGAAAAAGTATTTATAATGAAAACCGAGTTATACTTGCCAGACTCTGTCCAGTATTACGATAAGACGTAGGAGCAGAAGTAGGCCGTTCAGCCCATCGAGTCTGCTCCGACACTCAAAGGTATCATAACTGATCTGATGACCCTCAACTCCACTTTCCCGCCTTATCGCCATAACCCTTGATTCTCTGACTGATTAAAAATCTGTCTGGCTCAAACGTGACCATATTTAACCTCTGCAACTCTCTGCGGTAAAGAATTCCACAGATTCACTACCCTCTGAGAGAAGACTCCTCCTCTCTGTCTTAAATGGGCGACCCCTTACTCTGAGATTACACCCTCCGGCCCACAGGGGAAAACAACCTCTCAGAATCTACCCTATCAACCCCCTTGAGAATCCTATGGGCAGGATTCTCCGACCCCCCGCAGGGTCTGAGAATCGTCAGGGGGCGGCGTGAATCCCGCCGGTGGGCGGGGCCAGGGATCACGCCGCGCCGGTCAGGGGCCATTGGCAGTGCCCCCCCCCGGAATTCACCGGGCCCAGATGGGCCGAGCGGCCGCCTGTTTTTGGCCAGTCCCTCCAGCGTGGATCAGACAAGGTCCGTACCGGCGGGACCTGGCTTGGAGAGCGGAATGTGGAGTCCTTGGGGGGGTGCGTGGGGGAATCTGGCCACGGGGCGGGGGGGGAGGGGGGGGCGCCACGGTGGTCTGTCCCACAATCCGGGCCCACCGACCTGCGAGCCCAGTATGTCTCAATAAGGTCGCTTCCAATTCTTCGAAACCACAATGAGGACAGGTCCAACCTACTCAACCGCCATCATAAAAAATACCTCCATATGCATGATTAAGTTGGTGAACAGTGCCGGCACGGTGGCACAGTGGTTCGTATTGCTGGTTCACAGCGTCAGGGACCCGGGTTGCATTCCAGCCTTGGATGAATGGGTGGAGTTTGCACACTCACCCCGTGTCTGCGTGGGTTTCCTCTGGGTGCTCTGGTTCCTTCCCACAGTCCAAAGAGGCACAGATGAGGTGGATTGGCCTTTTAAAATTGCCCCTCAGTGTTCAAAGGTTAGGTGTGGTTACGGGGGTAGAGTGGGGTGTGGGCTTTGATAGAGTGCACTTTTGGAGGATTGGTGCAGACTCAATTGGACGAATGGACTCCTTCTGCACTGTAGGGATTCTGTGGATTCTGTGGAACCGTTTCTAGACTGCCTCCAATGCCTGTATATCATTCCTGAACAGGAACAATCCTGGTCACCACCTCACACTTTCTTGCCTGTGTTAAAGAATAGTCACAAAATAATTCAGGACAGGAATGAGATTGAGCATTTGTGCAGAAATTCTAAAAAATTCGCAAATTCTTTCAGAAGCAGCACAAGCATCGCCTCTGATGGGCAGCACGGGAGCATAGTGGTTAGCACAATTGTTTCACAGCTCCAGGGTCCCAGGATCGATTCCTGGCTTGGCCCACTGTCTGTGCGGAGTCTGCACGTTCTCCCCGTGTGTGCATGGGTTTCCTCCGGGTGCTCCGGATTCCTCCCACAGCCCAAAGACGTGCAGGTTAGTTGGATTGGCCATGTTAAATTGCCCTTAATGTCCAAAATTTCCCTTCGTGTTGGGTGGGGTTACTGGGTTATGGGGATAGGGTGGAGGTGTGGGCTTGGGTAGGGTGCTCTTTCCAAGTGCCTGTGCAGACTCGATGGGCCGAATGACCTCCTTCTGCACTGTAAATTCTATGATTCTATGTCAATTAACATGAATGTCAGTGATTGCACACTGGGCTTTTCCCATGGGGCATTTGTGTTTGAACAATGAAGTACTTGTCAAAAAGCATAATGCCTCTGACAGGCCCATATGTGAACATTGATACATTTTGTTTATTTTAGATCCATACAGGATACTGACTGCAGAAGGAGTACTCATATGAAGAAAGTGAACCACAGCAGAAAGCTAAATGCTCTTAATGTACATGCACTCTGAGTTGAAATCTCAGTATGCCCTTAGCTATAATCCACATTTTCCTGTGCACTGCACAGCTTGCATTTTTCCTATTTATATTCACAGGCCAATGCGGGAACAATGGCATTGCTGATAGTTCAGTAACCAGTGCCAAATCTTTTATTTGTGTCCCACTCGCTTCATTGACCGATGATGGCACCTTAAGGCACCTTAAGGGATCAGATTGAGTTGAGCAATGATTTCCCCAAAGCCCCAATGATTTAGCTGGTTTTACAAACAGTAATTAAAGTTTACTTCAAGATAGTGAGGAGGAGTGGCGGGAACAGGTGGGGATGCAGTGTGGGTTAGAAGTTTTATAAAAGCCACCGTCATTCCCTAGGTGACAATTCATTTAGCTTGGTGTCCGTGTGTGAAGCAGTGAATGTATAAAGGGCTCTAAGTGAATGCGGGAATCAGAGAAGGATGGGAATTGAAACTTGGTAGGAATGTGTGTGGTGAGGAGGATGGTTAGAGGCTTCAAGTGATTTCGACAAGTTGAGTGAGTGGGCAAATATGTGGCAGATGCAGTATAATATGGATAAATATGAAGTTATCCACTTCAGACAGAGAAACAGAATGGCAGAGTATGATTGAAGTGATGCCAGATTGGGAAATGCTTTTGTACAAAGAGACCTGGGTGTCCTAGCACACCAGTCACTGAAAGCAAGCATGGAGGTACAGTAATCATTTAGGAAGACAAATGGTATGTTGGCCTTCACTGCAAGAAGACTTGCGTACAGGAGCAAAGTATTTATGAATAAGAAAAACTATTCAGCAGTGCAGCATCCACCCGACAACACCTAGTTCCCTATATGTCTCCCGCCTAAGAGAGGGCTCCACCCCCTCTGGTGATTAACCACTCTCAAACCTAATTGGTCTCCTAGCCAGGTGACCGATACTGTGCTGTGTTGCCCTTAAGTGGACAATCACCACAAATCACCATAGCTGGACAGACTGGTCCCAGGAATGGTGTTTCATCAGCAGGGGTATGTGTGTGTGTGTTGGGGGGAAGGGAGCCGGGGCGGGGTGGTGGGGGGGGGGGGGGGGGGGGGGGGAGGTCTAGAAGAAATGATGACAGTTTCAGGATATGGGATAAGCCATTTATGCCTGAGATGATGAGGAATCATGGAATCCCTACAGTGCAGAAGGAAGCAATTCGGCCCATCGAATCTGCATTGACCCTCGGAAAGAGCACCTACCTAGACCCCCCCACACCGCCCTAACCCCACAACCCACCTGACCGTTGGACTCTCAGGGGTAATTTAGCATGGCCAATCCACCTAAACTGCACATCTTTGGATGGCAAGGCCAGCAGCATGGGTTTAATTCCGTACCAGCTGAGGTTATTCATGAAGGCTCCGTCTTCTCAACCTTTCCCCTTACCTGAGATGTGGTGATCCTCGGGTCAAATCACCACCAGTCAGTTCTCCCCCCTCAAAGTGTAAAGCAGCCTATAGTCATCTGAGATAATGGTGACTTTACCTTCCCATTACATCTTTGGACTGTGGGAGGGAACTGGAGCACCTGGAGGAAACTCAGCCATTTCCTCACTCAGAGGGCGGTGAACCTGTGAAATTGTCTCCCACAGAAGGTCGTGGAGGCCAGGGTCACTGAATAAATTTAAGAAGGAAATAGATAGATTTCTAGGCTGCAGGAGTGCCAACGGGAAAGGGGAGAGAGTAGGTATATGGGGCGCGATTCTCCAAAATGGAGACAGAGTTTTTGCGCCGTCGTGAACACCGTCGTGTTTCATGACGGCGCAAAATGGGCATGGGCACTACTGATTGTGGCCCCCACAAGGGGCCAGCACGGGGCTGGGGGCCAGCACGGGGCTGGAGCGGTCACGCCGGTCACCCCGCTCCAGCCTCCCTTCCTGGCACCAACTGGGCGCCGCGCCAAACCACGCATGCGCAGTGGCGCTGTGCCGACCCGCGCATGTGCAGTTGGGCCGCGCCAACCCGCGAAGGCGCAGGGGACTTCCTCAACGTGCCGGCCCCGACGCAACATGGCGTGAGAGTCCAGGGGCGGGCCGCATAATAAAATAGAGCCGGGGCTGGAGAGGCCGGCCCGCGATCGGTGGGCCCCATCGTGGGCTAGACCCCCTTACCTCCCCCACCATGGAACTCGCCCCCGCCACTCTCCCCACCAGAGCACTGTCCCCTGGCACTTCCCGAGCACTAACCCCTGGCACTTCCGGGCCTACAAGCAAGTTTCCTCATTAATCTTTCAAGTAGGAGGTTAGGTACTTCGGTTGTGTATTGCATTTGGAGTAAGTTGCAATTGGGGCATGAGCCAGGGCATGACTTGCTCTCCCCGAGAAATGCATCTGAACTCCTCTGGTGGGTTCGGCTCGCCAGCTGCCCAACTGTGGGAGAACTTTAATAGATCACATGCTGACTTGAATGGATTATGTAATGGGGGGGGGGGGGGGGAGGGGGATATCAGGCGTAGAGGCCTGACCAATCACATGTAAATTTATATTAATGTGCCCCTCCTGACATTGAATATCGGGACTCTCATTACGTCATTGGTGGGGGTTGGTGACAATTGTAATGGGAAATCTATCACCGTAAATTGCGTCTTAGACGTCTCATGGGATTTTACGCTCCCCCTGCCAATCCTGTATTCCAAAAACGGGAGCAGAAAATCCACCCCCCCTCCGCAAAGTCTTCATTTCACGACTCTACAGTTTTCTTATATGAAATGAAATGAAAATACATATAATCTGTTATAGTCTCATTTGTCCTGTCTTTAATGATCCCACATTCCCTGCTGCCATTCTCTATCTCTTTACTTACAACTCTCAACATGGCTGGTCCTTGGTATGAGCTACAGGTCCACAAACCAGATTGGCCGTTCCTGATCCTCTTTGATGACTGCAGTCCAAAGTCTTCAGGCCTATATCATCACAAAAGGGTGGAGAACATATCTAGGAGGTATAGAAAGTAGGCTTGAGTCAAGATGACTGGCCCTGACACCTCCTACCAACACCAGACCCTGTGCTCTTGACCTTTTTATTACAAATATTATTGAAAATATAAAAACACATTTCCTGGACACATTCTGTTGGAAGGTCAGTTCTTAACAGCCTTCCAACTTTGTCTGATTCCTGACTTAGTCCATTCAAACCCAATCATCACTGACGTTCCTGTGACTGAAACAATGGACCCCATTCATTTGAGATATCTCGGTAGAATCCCTACAGTGTAGAAGGAGGCAATTCGGTATCAAGTCTGCATCGACCTTCCGAAACAGCACCCCAAATAGGCCCTGCCCTATCCCCGTAACTGTACCTAACCTGCCCATCTTTGGACACTAAGGGGCAATTTAGCATGGTCAATCCACCTAACCTGCAGATCTTTCGATTGTGGGAGGGAGCTGGTGGACCCGGAGGAAACCCACGCATACATGGGGAGAACGAGCAAACTCCACACAGACCGTCACCCAAGGCTGAAAATGAACCCGGGTCCGTGGCGCTGTGATGCAGCATTACGAACCACTGTGCCACCATGCCACCCATTTTTGGCTCCCAGACTGATCTGTATGCAAGTCCATTTCCCCCTTTAGCTGTTTGTCGATGTTTGTATGATGATTGTTGGCTGGTGCCATCTGCTGTGATAGCCTCCCCAGCTTTTTTAGCTGAGTTGTTTGATGGCGTTAGATGTGATGATAATACATTATCCTTACGTAGTATTGTGATGAACAGGTGTTTTTGTTTTTAAGTTGCTCATCAATTCAGTGAGCCTTCTGACAAACATGTGACAAGAAGTAAGGTCACTATAATGCTACCGAGAGAGCAGGCGGAAAATAAATAGGCGAAGAATTGCAGAGAGAAGAGCAGAGGTGCTGCTTGGAGCTTTTTACACTGGCTACCATTAGGGTGTTTCTCTTTTCGCCCTGTGTGTTGCATTCACTCATTTATTTACTTATCTATTGTTGATAACCACATTGTTTTTGAGGCAGAGGTGCAAATGTTTTCAAGTTTCTGATTTTGTTGCTGATCTGTCCCGTGTATTTGAATTCCAAGGCCTCATAGAGTTTGGTTCGATGTACTTGAGGGTTTCCATTCGTTGTTTTACACCCAGTCTCTGTTTTATTTGTTTAGTCCCCACCATATCACTCTAGATGGGGGCTGGTTTTGCTCAGTTGGCTGGCCAGCTGGTGCGTGATGCAGAGCAAAGGCCAACAGGGCTGGTTCAATTCCTGTTACTCATGAAGATTCTGCCTTCTCAGCCTTGCCATCCCCTGAGGTGTGCTGACCCTCAGGTTAAATTACCACCAGTCAGCTCTTGCCCCCCACCCTTCAAAGAGGAATGCAGCCCATGGTCATCTGGAGTTATCATAGAATTTACAGTGCAGAAGGAGGCCATTTAGCCCATCGAGTCTGCACCGGCCCTTGTAAAGAGCATCCACTTAAGCTCACACCTCCACCCTATCCCCGTAACCCAGCGACCCCACCTAATCTTTTTGGACATTGAGGGCAATTTAGCATGGCCAATCCACCTAACCTGAACATCTTTGGACTGTGGGAGGAAACCCACGCGGACACGGGGAGAAACTGCAAACTCCATACAGACAGTGACCCAAGCAAGGAATCAAACCTGGGACCCCTGGAGCTGTGAAGCAACTGTGCTACCACTGTGCTACCGTGCCTCCCATCTCTCTGGGCTCCTGCCGTACCTCTTTCTTCTGTCAACTTTCTTGATGGGAAAAACGTTTGTGAACTGACTGACTTTCAGCAAAGATTCTCTTTTGTCGTGGCCACAGGGGTTAATAACTTCAGAATTGACTGTGTCTGCCTGTCGACAGCTTTCAGAAAATTTGGGGTCATAACAGAATCAATTTAATTACTGACACGCTGGGAAGATTAACCCCTGGCAGCGCAGCCTGCCACTATCTGTTGAGGTTTGGCCTGTTCATTTGCTGCGTTTATATCCATAGATTTTATGGTTTTTATATTTAGTAAGAGTCCAGTTGGAGGGGATTCTACACGTGGATCCTACACGTAGGTGAGTTGCTGACTCAGAGAGCCGGTGCCAGCACACTGGGCCAAAGGGCCTCCTTCTGCACCGTAAGAATTCAGTATTTTAGTGATTCTGTGAACATCTTTGCAAAAACCTGCACAGTTCGCTTTGACGCCCTTTCCAATTTACTTTGTTCATATTCCCTTTTTGAACCTCCTTCTTTGCATTGTTTTGTTTCTTTGTGTCTTCTTGTGCTTTGGCAATGGAAAAAGGGTACCCGCAACGGAAATAGGAAGATTGGGTCACTTCACCCTGGAACCAGGGAATGGCATTGCATCTGAAAGAGGAAAATCTTAAACTAGGGGAAAGAAAGGGCAGCACGGTGGCCTAGTGGTTAGCACAACCGCCTCACGGCGCTGAGGTCCCAGGTTCGATCCCGGCTCTGGGTCACTGTCCGTGTGGAGTTTGCACATTCTCCCCGTGTCTGCGTGGGTTTTGCCCCCACAACCCAAAAATGTGCAGAGTAGGTGGATTGGCCACGCTAAATTGCCCCTTAATTTGAAAAAATAATTGGGTAATCTAAATTTATAAAAAAAAAACTAGGGGAAAGAATGGTATTTGTGGAAAACTGACTTTAAAGGACTCAAATGAGCAGAAAATTGTCGTTCTATGTAAAAAATCTGTAAAAAGACATTTCTTTTTTAAAAATAAATTTAGTGTACCCAATTATTTTTTTTCCAATTAAGGGGCAACTTAGTGCGGCCAATCCACCTAACCTGCGCATCTTTGGGTTGTGGGGGCGAAACCCACGCAGACACGGGGAGAATGTGCAAACTCCACACGGACAGTGACCCAGAGCCGGGATTTGAACCCGGGTCCTCAGTGCTGTAGTCCCAGTGCTAACCACTGCGCCACGTGCCACCTAAAAATGCATTTCTGATGGTCATCTTTTGAGGTGTTTTGTTTACAGGAATTCAGTGGATTTTGACATTGCAACATCAAAATGGATTGATTTGACCCATTCTCACGCCTGCAAAAACCATCACCAAGGGAGAGGAAGGAATGAAATAAATGTACCCTTCTCCTGGCTGAAAGTTGAAGTCATGAAGTTTTAAAAAATATTGCCCATGCCATCTCCCAGCACTGTTGCCTTTTCCAGCTGTTTAATGATAGGGGGCTTCAAGAATGTTTCAGAAACATTGATCCATGCATCCAATTCCCTTCCTGTACCTAGTGGTGCACTAAAGGCAGACTTCCGTCTGTTTCCACACTAGTAATTCCTGGAACACGTCGCTTGTCTGTCGCTGGAGGCTAATAGCTTGAGGGGTGCTACTCGACATCAAACGTGACCGACCAGGAGTCTCTCCCGTACCTACTGGAAGGTTTTGCAGGTTGACACACTCGAACTGAGAAGCATTGATCGAACTGTAAAATTGCTCACCTCTTGCATCCTTGCATTTCTGCTGATTTGTTTTGTAAGCTTTCTAAGCTTCAGCACCTTGCAAGCTCTTTTAGTTTGGGGATTGTGGTAACTTGACACCACAATGAAGGTAGTTGGATGTGTTGTTTAAAAGAAAGAACTTCTTGATATAAATAAATAACAAAGTTTAACCATAACAGTAACTCAGCAGAACAGTAGTAATGACTATGAAAACAGGAGCTCCAGCACAACTGGTCTTGCTTGCAGGTCACCTCTTGCAGACTGAAAAAGCTTGCCAAATGCTCACACATGCTCGGAATCCTCAATAGATGCCATGGGAAGGCAGTGGCACAGTGGTATTGTAACTGGACTCGTAATCCAGAGATCCGTTGTAAACACTGGGGACCATGGTTTGAATCCCATCACGGCAGATAGTGGTATTTGAATTCAATAAATTCTGGAATCAAAAGTCCAGTGATGGCCATGAAACCATTGTCGATTGTTGTAAAGACCCATCTGATTCATTAATTCCTTCAGAGTAGGAAATCTGCCATCCTTATCTGGTCTGGCCTACATGTGGCTCCAGACCCACAGCAATGTAATTGACTCTTAAATGCCCTCAAGGATGGGCAACAAATGCTGGCCAGTGATGCCAATGAATAAAGGAAACAGAAAAGTCAAACAAAGGCTTGTAAGAACACGTGCTACTCAAAATGACACTGTGACAGGGAAGTATGTTAATCAGCTGCAGATCATGAACTGTCCAATTGACATTTTCTTTTCCTCCCTGAGACACAGGTGGATCAGAGAACCATAGAATCCCCACAGTGCTGAAGGAGGCCATTCAGCCCTCTGCACCGACCCTCTGAAAGAGCATCCTACCGTGGCCTATCCCTGCAACCCCACAGCCCTACCTAACCTGCACATCTTTGGACATTAAGGGGTAATTTAGCGTGATCAATCCACTTAACCTACACATCTTTGGACTGTGGAAGGAAATTGGAGCACCCGGAGGAAACCCACACAGACACGGTTAAAAAGTGAAAACTTCATACGGTAACCTGAGGCCGGAATTGAACCTGGTCCCTGGTGCTGTGAGGCAGTAGTGTTAGCCACTGTGCCACCATGCCGCCCTTATCATCCGTGTGATAATTTATCCTGAAGTTCACCTGGAAATGCCAAAAGTCTTTAATGCACCAAAGATGTGCAGGACACAGTCAGGAAGGCCTGGATCTAGATTCGTGAACAGCAACGCACATTTGCTACTAAAGGTGAACAAACAAGCTTGGATTCTGAAGAGATCGAAAAACCAATTATGTCCGCCACAGTCTTTACCGCAGAGGGTGGATCATTAAGTATGTTCAAGGCCGAGATAGTCAGCTTTTTAATCAGTAAGGGAATCGACAGTTATGGGGATAAGGCGAGAAAGTGGATTTGAGGATTATACCAGGTCAGTCTTGATCTCATTGAATGGTGAAGTAGATCCGATGGGCCGAGTGGCCTCCTTCTGTCCCTGCACCCCGTGGTCTGGGTGTGCTGATGTGGGTGCCAAATGCTATCTGATTTGTCAATTGGCTGGCAGCAGCTTCTTGCCCATTCCTCCAGGTCAGAGGTTGGTTGGGACATGTTACAAAGGGCTGGTGTTTAAAATCAGTGTGGCCTTATTCTCCCGTGTGCGGATCAAACTGAAACCAGCTGGTAAGTGTGGATTTAATGGTTGAACAGCCAAACATTCGGCGAACTGTCAGAGGTGTGATGATATCAGAGAGCAGCATGAAGAATGAGTTTGGATATCAGCTTGTCCAAATTTAGGTTACTAAAGCTTGTGCACTGAAGAGTAAATACAAAGGAATTTGTTTCTAATACAGATTTTGTACAGTCGGCCATGAGCTGAAACACGGAATAATCTTATTATGTTTCAGATCTTTGAAGCTAGCAATACCTCCAGTTGATCTGCTAAGTTGAACACAGTGGCTTGATGCATTCAATTATCAGAAGGACCGACTTTCATGTGAGATTTTGAAGACTCAGTCCACCTGTAAATGTGCGCCCAGAGAGACACTCAGCAGTTTTCGGTTTGAACTTGAGACACTGCCAGATTTTGGGAAAATTCCATCCATTGCTTCTGAATTATTTTCTGCTGTCCAAAGGATGTGCTAGAACCCAATATAAATAGGATTGCCACAGTGCACAAGCAGGCCATCAAAAATAAATTAGAGGATCCAATTCAGGGTGCCCAATCCACCGACTCTGCACATCTTTTGGGTTGTGGGGGCGAAACCCACGCAAACACGGGGAGAATGTGCAAACGCCACACGGTCAGTGACCCAGAGCCGGGATCGAACCTGGGACCTCAGCGCCGTGAGGCAACAATGCTAACCACTGCGCCACCATGCTGCCCTAAGAAGCAGGCCATTTGACCCATCAAATCTGCACCTACCCTCTGAAACGGCATCTTATCTAGGCCTATCCATATAACCCCACCTAAACTGCACGGGCGCGATTCTCCGACCCCCACGCTGGGTGGGAGAATTGCGGAAGTGCCGGGCGAATCACACCACTCCGCCCTGGCACCCGCACGCGATTCTCCCACACCCCCAAAACGGCGTGTCGCGTTTTGCGACAGGCCGCTCGGAGAATCGCCGCTCCGGTTGAGCGGCGATTCTCCGGCCCGGATGGGCTGAGCGGCCTGCCGAATCTGACCAGTTCACGCTGACGGCAACCACACCTGGTTGCTGCCGGCGTGAACAGCTTCCGACCACTGCGTGTGGGGCCTGTGAGAGGCGGAGGGAGAATCGAGCACCAGGGGGGTGCTCAGGAGGGGTCTGGCCCGCGATCGGTGCCCACCGATCGTTGGGCCGGCGTCTCTGAAAAACGCACTCTTTTCCCTCCGCCGCCCTGCAAGATCAATCCTCCATGTCTTGCGGGGCAGCGGAGGGGAAGACGGCAACCGCGCATGCGCGGGTTAGCGCCGGCCAACCTGCGCATGCGCGGGTGACGTTATCTAGGCGCCTCCGGCTGCGTCATTCAGGTGGCGCCACTTTGACGCAAGCGTCAAGGCCTGCCGCCCGAGATTGACGCGCCGCCGCTCCTAGCCCCCTGGGGGTGGGAGAATACGGGGCGAGGAGCGGCCTCCGACGCCGGAGTGAAACACTCCGGTTTTCACTCCGGCGTCGGCACTTTGTCTGCCTTTGTGAGAATCGCGCCCCACATCTTTGAACACTAAGGGGCATAACATGACCAATCCACCTAATCTTTTTTTTTAATTTTTATAAATTTGGAGTACCCAATTTTTTTTTCCAATTAAGGGGCAATTTAGTGGCCAATCCACCTACCCTGCACATCTTTGGGTTGAGGGGGTGAAGCCAGCGCAGACATAGGGAGAATGTGCATACTCCACATGGACAGTGACCCAGGGCCGGTATTCGAACCCGGGTCCTCAGCGCCGCAGTCCCAGTGCTAACCACTGCGCCACATGCCGCCTCCAATCCACTTAACCTGCACATCTTTGGATGGTAGTAGGAGACCGGAGAACCCAGAAGAAACCAACACAGACACAGGGAGAATGTACAAACTCCACACAGAGTCACCCAGGGCCAGAATTGAACCTGGGTGCCTGGAGGCTTGATGTGGCAGTGCTAACCACTGCACCACTGTGTACGCTGATCCTTTGTTGTAATACAGGGTAGAAAGCTTTGTAGTATTCAGTGAGCTGTCAGTACTTGTGCAAGACAGAGGGTTAAATATATAATAACCTTGGCCATCTGACGCACAGGCATGAGTTTGATAGCTTGTGGAACAATGAGTCCATCTTTTACACTAAGAAAACCAAGGCCCTGTAATTAACTGGGAGCAGCCTCGATTGACATAGCTGCTTTGGTAGCATCCCCCATTTCCTTTGTGGACTTGCAGAATATTCAGTCCTATTTTAAGGTCATAAATAAATCAATACCCAAACCATTTAGCACAACAATAGTAAATCACAAATCAAAATAGGTGACTATATTCTGTGACAGAACAGATGGAATTGAAGCAGCGTTGAATTCTGGTCTGTAGATGCCACTAGCATATGAAGTAAATACTACATTGCAGCTCATTTACACGGCTTTCAATGTCAGAAAATCCACATTCCTTCCCTCAGATTGCGTCTCCTGATAATTAGGCATGAGGACATAAAGCAAAGCCCAGATCTGTGTGGCTATGTATGGCACAGATATGCCATATCTGTATGACAATAAATAGTGGCATAGCCAGCGACGCCCACATGAATGTATTTTTAAAAATTGGAGCAGTCCTCCGTGTTTAATTGATATGAACCAATTAGATACAGTTGCAGCCAATTTCTAACATGCACCGTAGCTTCTCAGTACAATATACCTGGCAGCAAAATAGAAATGCTTTGTGTGTGCATGCATGCTGTTGGAAAAGGTGTGGGGGGAAAGAAGAATGAGAGATAGAAAGCAGGATGGGTAAGAATGTTGCTCTAAAACCTTTGCCTTTCAGGGGATTAACCTCATTCACGTTTCTGAGTCGATCCGCTCGGGTTTCAGTGCTGGGGGCAGATGTGCTCAGAATGGAAAATTCAAGTGAAGTACGAGATGCCATCTGATAGGGAATCCCTCTCAGCTCTATCTTTATTCCAATCTTCACGGCCCATTTAGTTGCCCCAATTTGTCATGTTTTGTCAACCTTCCATGAAGTCTGTAAACTGAGTGGTCACATGATAACATGATGGTGCAGCCACTAAAGAATCCCGTCATGAGAGCATGGGGGTTCTCCCCGGAGCGCGGGTACAAGGATGAAGTATCTGCTCATTTAGTCGATAAAGTATCGTTTGTTGAAAGTTCTTGATCACCAGTCTTCGGGAACCGATCAACATGCACAAAGTCCAGCTCATCGAAACAGTGTAGCCCATGGCCTCACACATTCAAACACTCCCACCATCATCTCCAAACTTCACTTGTTACATTCCGATGTAAAAGCCTCGGTTTTATTTTCAAACCTTTTCCATTCTACTCTGGCGACGCCTACCTACATGTCTTCACATTGTCTGCATGGCTCGTCTCCACATTATTTACTCCATCCACTCCACCTCAGTTATGGCTGCACTATTTGCGATTCCTTTCCCACTTTCATCCACTTTGCCAATTCCATGCATTCTTTCAAAGGTCTTTGTGTTTAACCACACCCTTGGTTCTATTTCGCAGATTTGCCATTGCAAATATTTGAAGTTGGCAGACAGGAAAAAAAAAATTGCTGGTTCATCAAGCCCCATCGTCAACAAAGGGCAGCACAGTAGCACACGTGTATAGCACTATGGCTTCACAGCGCCAGGGTCCCAGGTTCGATTCCCCGCTGGGTCACTGTCTGCACGTTCTCCCTGTATCTGCATGGTTTTCCATTGGGTGCTCTGGTTTCCTCCCACAGTCCAAAGACGTGCAGGTTAGGTGGATTGGCCATGATACATTGCCCTTAGTGACCAAAAAGGTTAAGAGGAGTTATTGGGTTACGGGGATAGGGTGGAAGTGAGAGCTTAAGAGGGTTGGTGCAGACTCGCTGGGCCGAATGGCCTCCTTCTGCACTGTATGTTCTATGTAATCTATGTAAAAATTCTATGTTCTATGTAATCACGACTAGACACTTACTGCCTCTCTCCACAGCTCCTGCGAGGCTGTGTAATCCCTTGGCCGTGGCAAAAAACACAGGTTAAAAAACCCATGGCAAATAAGGGAAAAGGATTGCTTTGGAATATTCCTCTCCAAATCCCTTAGATAATGGAAACCAGTCATGGAGATTGTGTGGACCAAATATTACCAATAAATTCCCCACCTTTCCAAGGAGGCACTCAACCGATGTCCCATCTCCTCTTTCACGTCGCTTTCAAAGGATCTCATGGCATTATTTTGGTGAAGAGCAGTCAAATTATGCCTGGTGTTCTGGTCAATATTTTAGAATCTTACAGTCACCGAGGTCTACTGCACATAAAAGGCCCATCAGCCCATCGCATCAGCACCAGTCAAAAGACAACCACCTAAATATTTTAATCACATTTTCCAGACTTGGCCCATAGCCTTGGCATCACAAGTGCACATCTAAATGCTTCTTCAATGTTTTGAGGGTTTCTGCCTCCACCACCCTTTCAGGCAGTGAGTTCCAGATACCCACCATCCTCTGGGGGGGGGGGGGGGGGGGTGGTATGAAGATGATGCTGGAAAGTCGGGTTCTGGGAACCTGCAAGGTTGCAAAATGTGGGTTCAAGGTGACATTCCTGTGGGTTGTTGGAAGGGTGGAGTGCCAAGGGGAGACAGGGGACACTTACCCTTGCAGATCGTGGTCGGTCATTCATTTTTCCGACATTGAACTCCGGCATTCCGGCCTCCTCGGAAAGGTGGGGAATTTATTGGTAATATTTGGTCCACACAATCTCCATGACTGGTTTCCATTATCTAAGGGATTTGGAGAGGAATATTCCAAAGCAATCCTTTTCCCTTATTTGCCATGGGTTTTTTAACCTGTGTTTTTTGCCACGGCCAAGGGATTACACAGCCTCGCAGGAGCTGTGGAGAGAGGCAGTAAGTGTCTAGTCGTGATTACATAGAACATAGAATTTTTACATAGATTTTCCGACATTGACACTGACCAGTGCTGCCACTGTCTCCCAGGCGGGATTGCGAAATTGAGGGTCTTCTGCAGGTCTGAGAGTAGATAGTTACCCTTTTCCCCTCCACCCCATCCAGTGCCACTTGGCTGAATTGCTCAGATGACCCTCGGGTGGGTGTATCGTTTTGTACACGGGGGAACATTTTTTTTTCAGCGTGCCTAAAGATTGCGATTCGGGTCACGTCGTTAGAGGCCGATTGGAATCGCATCAATTTTCTCACTGAAAATGACTCTTTGCCGTTATTTGGGAAAATTCCACCCATTGCTGCTTATAGTAAATAAAACCCAATAAATTATAGAAACTGTGCTTTGACATGTGCTGGAGTTTTTTTGTGCATCAGGCACGCAGTACTCGGCAGGCCGGAGAGCCACTTCCAACTGCGATTGTCCCCGGAATGTGATTTCATGCTGGCTGGCCAATTAATAGGCAACCAGTGTGGAATTGTCACTGAAAAGCTTAGTGCTGCCTTGGAGGGCGGGGAGACTGAATGAGTGTCAGCCCGATTTAAACAGACCATAGCAGCCATTCTAGTGGCCTTGCTGTTGAAAGAGCCACATTGATGGAATCATCATGAGGCCCTTGAGCTCTCCACTGCCCTCCCCCTCCCCTCCTCATGCAGCTCGGACATCTCTGTGCTCCTCCTCTTCTCCAGATGAGCTGTCCTGGGGCTTCACCATCTTGAAGATCCACACTTCGCTGGAGGGCCATGTTATGAAGAGCTCAGCCACAATGCCAGAGACTTTTGTCGCTATGTAGTGCAGGGCACCACCCGACCAGTCCCGGCAATGGAACTGCGTCCTCAGCAGTCCATATATATTCTCAATGGTTGTCCAAGTGAGCAGATGGCTGCAGTTGTCTTACCTCCCTGCCTCCTGTGTCAAGCTCTGGTAAAGAGTGCGTAACCATCTCTTTAAGGGGATAACTGTTATCCGTTAGAATCAATCTACATAGAAGATCGGCAGCACCTTGGAATTCTGGAGGATGAAGGAGTTATTGCAGTCACCAGGATGAGAACACACACACACATACACAAGCCTCTTATTAAGGATCAGTTGAGAGAGAGGGAACCTTTCTTGTTGATGAACATCAACTGTTAATCAGTCGGTGCCTTGATGGTGTAAGAGTCCTTCCTTGCTATTTCCTTTGTTCCCATTTATTTTCTTTAATTTTATTATTTTTGGTCAGTGGACCCATAATGGGATGTGCCTTTAAACAGAAGACTCAGTTGAAACAGCCTGCTTGTCAGGACACTGTGTTCCCAGGTTTCGTTTTCGGAAAGGAGAAGTCAGATTCCTCGGAATCGAGTGGATCTTATGAACCAGGTTTGAGATGGGTCGGATCAATTGCAGGCAACCGATGGGTTGGCCAAGGACAGTGTTCTGCCTGACAACAGTTAGAGACTGGTTCCTGTGTGATGCTTTCTAAGAGAACTGGGCAGAAGTGCTTAGACCTTGAAAGTAAAAGGAATGCTCTCTCTCTCTCTATCTTGCTCACTGAAGCAAAATAACTGCTCCATTGTTCTGAGAGCAGTGAGTGCCTGGCTCACCCTTTGCTGTGAACCTGAAATGATGCTGAGATTGCAGAGAAGATAGACCTCACCAGAGAAAACCATCTCATGCCTAGAAGGAAGAAGTATCAAACCAAAAGCTGAACGTTTGTGTACGTGTGTAGAGAATGGGGTAGTTAGGAAAGGGGGGTTGGAAAAGGATATTAGATAGTTAATTATAAAACTGTACAGAATAAAAGGTTACTTGTGTGAAAGTTACAAACCTGGTGACTGTAGTTTAGTGGGTTCAACCAAGGACCTTGGGTATTTTAAATATAATCGAATTTCACCTGTGTTGTGACTCTGGGTTAAGTGGGGCTGGAATTGACCGCGTGCTAGCCCAGGGTATCATGATTACGGTCATGTGGGTCAAAGTGGTGACATTGTGCACTTGAGGGAATCCACCAATGGAAGTGAAACCCACTGCAAGGCACCACCTGGCAGGCATTGCATGCACTTCCCAGCTTTTGCAAAGAGGGCATCAGTAACCTGCGAGATGCAGTATCTCACCGACACCTGCAAGACGCCTCAAAGATACGCAGCTGGCCTGAGCCAGGGGTGAAGGTGTTTAAGGTATTGAACGGTGACTTTGGCAGTTACTGGAAGGACTTGGTGAACAGTGCTGTAAGGTGTGAGCATTTTTGGGATGAAACTCTGTCAGCATTTGCCTGGATAGGTGCGGCCTCCTTGAACTCCGGTTCTCTGTCATCTCAAGGTAACTTTGCAATCAGCATTAGATCCTATGCTGAGAGTATGGCCTTCCTGTCTCCTGTATCTTGCTCTGCCCTCCTAAAGACCAGCCCTCTGCCTTTCTCATGCAGGATAATTCCTCTCACTACTGGATCTGGAACTTGATACTGGTACCCACATTTCCTGTTATTATCTTTATTTCAATCAGGTAGAATCACAATTTGTCTTCACAGTCCTGCCCCATCCTTCTCTGCCCTCTATAGCCAGGTGGTGGATGACCCTCTGCACACCGCAGGCAGCTTAGCGACCACTCTCCCCATAACCTTCGCTCATGGATGGCACCTGTGTGCCAATGCCTGAGCCATCCTCTGCAGCATTCCCTGTTTCATGGGGCCCGCCATAGGTGGCAGCTATGGTGGGCTCTCTGCTTTGCTGCCAGCTCTGCATACCTGGCATGGTGTACAGCCCACACACCCCCATCAAGCTCAGAACCTAGCCCTCAATGAGCTCCCAAAGACTTCCTTAACTCCATTAATTACTGCTATTATCAGATGGGGTGGGTGTTTGGGGATGCTGTCACCCCACCCTGGTGAAAGTGCCGGCATTGGGATAGGCAATCAGAAACAAGTGCACAGCGCTAATATTTTCATTACCTGTCTTCCCGCCTTAAGGTTCAGCCATCTTTGGTCCCATAATGACTTACACCTTGTAAATATTGGCAGGCTTTGGGGGGGGGGGGGGGGGGGGGGGGGGGGGAGGGTCAGGAGGTGAGTTACGCGTTGTAGGATTTCTAGCTTTTGACCTGCCCTGGAAGCCACAGTAATAATGTGGCTCGTCCAGTTCAGTTTCTGATCAATGATGACCCCCAGGACGTTGATTGTAGGAGATTCAGAGATGGTAATGCCGTTGAATGTCAAGGGGCAATGGTTAGATCTTATCTTGTAGACGATGGTCATTGCCTGACACTTGTGTGGCGCGAATGTAACTTGCCACTTGTCAGCCCAAGCCTGGATATTGTCCAGATCTTGCTGCATTTTGACATGGACTTTTTCATTATCTAAGAAGTCACAAATTATGCTGAATACTGTGCAGTCATCCACAATCAATGGAGCTGCAACAGTGACAGCACCTTATGCCAAGATAAATGATAAGGGCTGAGGACTAATTTTCATCATTCTTGAGCCTCTCGGTTTGGGTGAGTGCTTGTCACACATCATCAAGGCTGACCCCAGACTAATTTATGGGCCATTTTTCTCAACATTTTCTCCTTCCTTGTGGGCTTGCATTGTCTAATTTAGTTGTGAGAACATTTTCCAGCACAGTGGACTATCACTGCTCAATGAACCAGTGAAAAGGACAGTTTGACAGCATATTACAAACCCCAAATTGTTACCTAATCAGAGAGAGACAGCATGGATTTGGACAGGAAAGGCAATGTCTGAGGGTCGAATATTTTGAACAGGTAACTGAAATAGTGGATAGGGGAATGTTGACAGATATCATTTATATTGACTTCCACAAATGATTCAATACAGTCCCTCATTACTGTCCTCAGTCCATCATTTAACTGTTAGCCAAAGTTAAAGTCCATTGATTGAAAGCAAATTATTGACCTGGTTAAGAAATTGGCTGAACTGAAGGAGACAGGGAGTGAGGATAGTGAGCAAGTATTCTATTGTGCCAAAGGTGGGCAATTGGGGCTAGCTTAGTGGTAAAAACTGGGCAGCATGGACAATTTGGGCCGAAGGGCCTGTTTTCATGCTGTAAACCTCTATGACTATGACTCTAAAAACTCCTCTCACTTCCTACTCTTCAATGTGTTCCTATTAAAAATGATCAGTGTATTTTAGATTATTTCTTAGCTTTGCCTTGAAGCCTGGGAACGCCATATTGCCCTCACTCTTCAATCCCTTCTACTGTGAGTATCTTAAATCTAACACTGGGCAGCTCCAAAGGGGTGGCACGGTGGCACAGTGGTTAGCACTGCTGCCTCACAGTGCTAGGGATGCGTGTTCAACTCCAACCTTAGGTGACTGTCTGTGTGGAGTTTGCACCTTCTCCCCATGCCTGGGAGGTTTTCTCCCACAGTCCAACGATATGCAGGTGAGGTGGATTGGCTCTGTTAATATGCCCCTTAATGCCCAAAAGATGTATAAGTGAGGCAGATTGTCCATGCTAAATTGCACCTTAGTTTCCAAAAGATGTGCAGAATAGGTGGGCACAGTAAGAAGTCTTACAACACCAGGTTAAAGTCCAACATGTTTGTTTCAAACACTAGCTTTCGGAGCACTGCTCCTTCCTCAGGTGAAGGAGCAGTGCTCCGAAAGCTAGTGTTTGAAACAAACGTGTTGGACTTTAACCTGGTGTTGTAAGACTTCTTACTGTGCTCACCCCAGTCCAACGCCGGCATCTCCACATCAAGAATAGGTGGGTTATGGGGTTACGGGTATAGGGCGGGGAGGAGTGGGCCGAGGTCTTTCGGAGTGTCGGTGCTGACACGATGGTCCGAATAGCATCCTTCTGTACTGTCAGAATTCTATTGGGGCTGGTTTAGCACAGGGCTAAATCGCTGGCTTTGAAAGCAGACCAAGGCAGGCCAGCAGCACGGTTCAATTCCCGTACCAGCCTCCCCGAACAGGCGCCGGAATGTTGCGACTAGGGGCTTTTCACAGTAACTTCATTTGAAGCCTACTTGTGACAATAAGCGATTTTCATTTCATTTCACCACAGCTTCCTGGATTTACCCTACCTTCTGCTGACTGTTTTCAGCCTCTAGTTGCATTGTACTAAGGGACATGACTTGTGCCCACGTATTCCCACTCGTTAATATTCATTATGAATGAGGGAAGGGGGAACCACCATAAAACCTGCCACTGAAAAGCCTGCATTCGAACCCACTGACAGAACTGGTGAACAGGCAGCTCCAGAGATATTAGCAAACCACACCAGAAATAATCAAGATTCTTGATCTCGGTACCTTTTTCAAGCAAGACCTTGTTCTTTGGATACTCTAATATTCTAATTGTTGTCATGCCTTTGATTTGCACTTCCACTAATGTTTCATTTTATCCTGAACTTTTTCACTGTTTTCAGTAACTCACTGTTGATTTTAATCGAACAAGGTCACCATGTAATTGTCAGCTCTTGCTTACTGTCACACTTTTATACATGCATTTTCATGCCCAAAGAAACATCATTATCATTTGCTTTTCACACAAGTTAGAGGCAAGTGCATGCAGCTCTCTCTAAACAGACAATGTAATCAATATCTAAAACCTGGACTGGTTGTCAACTGAACTTCATGCAAAATAGTTTGTTTTGAATACTTCTTTCAGGAGGGCCATTTTATATCGGAATTACATAGGAACAGGGGTAGGCCATTCAGCCCCTTGAACCTGCCCTGCCATTCAATGAGATCATGGTGATCTGCGGCCTAACTCTATAACCCTGCCTTTGGCCCATATCCTTTAATACTTTTGCTGAACAAAAATCTATCTCAGATTCAAAATTAACAACTGTTCTAGCTTCATCTGCTGTTTGTGGGAGAGAGTTCCAAACCTCTACCAGCCTTTGAGTGAAGAAATACTTCCTGACATTCTCCTGAACGGTCTAGCCTAATTTATAGACTGTAACATAGAACAGTGCAGCACAGAACAGGCCCTTCGGCCCTCGATGTTGTGCCGAGCTTTGTCCAAAACCAAGATCAAGCTATCCCACTCCCTGTCATACTGGTGTGCTCCATGTGCCTATCCAATAACCGCTTGAAAGTTCCTAAAGTGTCCGACTCCACTACCACAGCAGGCAGTTTATTCCACACCCTAACCACTCTCTGAGTAAAGGACTTACCTCGGACATCCCTCCTGTATCCCCCACCCTGAACCTTATAGTTATGCCAAATAAAGTACATTTTTTGAAACAGAACATGTGAGGTCTCCAAGGGGATCGGTGGCCCCCAGCTGCATGTCCTGGATATAGTTTATCTTTAGCTACCATGTCTTTTCCTGTTAATATCTTGAAGATTTCGATCAGATCACCCCTTAACCTTCTAAATTCTAGCTAAAACAAGCCTAATTTGTGTATCTCTCCTCGTAATCAACCCCTGTAATCCAGGTATCATTTCTGTAAACCTAAATTGCACTCCCTCCAAGGACAAAATATCGTTCCTCAGGTGCGGTGCCCAGAACTGTTGACAGTACTCTAAGTGGGGTCTAACCAAGGGTTGTGTATAGCTGCAGCATAACCTCTCTGCCTCCAGCCCTCTAGATATAAATGCTAACATTCCATTACCCATTTTGACTATTTTCTGCACTTGTTCATTTCCCCAACTTTCTCCTCGTCGTTTTGGCTGTGGTTCACTTTTAGTAATTCACCAGAACTCTGATGGTCAAATCTTGGTTCAACGCTTAACTTTTGTTCACCTATCACCCTTGTCCTGCCTAATCCATATGGTTCCTTGCCCAACAGCATGATTTTAACAAAGTGCTCGTGTTTATCAAGGATCTGAGCTGTCAGATGACAGTAATCCTTTCCCTGTAACCCTTTCACCTTGCACCCTTCACTTTGCTTTCTTGTACATCTCATCCTTTCTCCAATATTACCATCAAAGCCACATGTAGGAGGTGACGGTGGGATAATGGTGATGTGACTGGACCAGTAATCCCAAGGCTGGCGCTAACTCTCTGCAGGACATGGGTCCAATCGGCTCATTGAGACTTGCTCCACCATTCCAAATGATCATGGCTGATCAGACACTTTGATGCCTTTTACACACACTATCCCCATTTAGATTTAATGAATAAATCTGGAATTGAAAGCTAGCCTGAGTAAAGGTGACCATGGGCGGGATTTTCCGGCACCGTGATCCATCTAATTCACGAATTTCTTTCAGGGAAGGAAATCTGCTGCCCTTACCAGGTCTGGCCTACATATAACTTCAGACCCACAGCCATGTGGTTGATTCTTACCTGCCGTCTGAAATGGTTGAGTAAGCCATACAGTTCAGGGGCAGTTAGGGACGGACAATGAATGCTGGTTTTGCCAGAGGCGCCCACATCCTATGAAAGAATGAAGAAGAAAAAACACCCTGCCCCCGGCACTCTTGAACTCCCTTCTGAAATCCACTGGCCCAGCTCTCTCCCCATCTGCAGCAGTTTTCTTGCAGTGTCCTTCTTCAAACATCCCGACAGGCACACCACAACACAAACTTTTTTCTTCAATCACTGCTTGAAGTGCCTTTGGAATGTTTTGCTAGATTAAGAGCCCTTTACAACTGCAAGCTATTGTTGTACAATAATTGAGGACATTGACTCATGAAGTGCACGCGGTGCATAGCAATGAGACACCAGCTGCTTTGACAGACTCTGATGAAATGGCCAGGCTGAAAAATTAACCAGAAAATTATTTCTTAGGAAACAATAATGCTTAACAACCCATTGAATACAATAGAAATATGAATATTTCACAGCCCTTTCAGACTGTAAACAGGGTTGATGAACGTGCTATTGTAAGTGGCTGTGATTATACACAATACGCATTGTTGATTTCAACCTTGCCCCCCTGAGTTGCACTGGCAGAGTCAAAGGGAATGAAATTCAACTTCAACAGGAGTATAAAATGAGTATGTGGCAGCAATTGATCGCCCTTTGTGCATTTTCCTTCTCATTAATATCAATGCTCAACCAGCAGAGCAATGGGAAGTCACGGTAGGTGATTGAAAATGTGGTCTGAGGAAGTGATCAAGCTAAGACCTGGAGTGACAAAGGTTCCGTGGAGTGAGATACATGCAGTCCTCCAAAACTGCTTTGATTGATTGTAATGGCGCACTTTCACAGACTTAATTCAAAACACTAGAGGTATTTATTAATAATTAAAATTATTCAGCAGTATAGCTGCCACTTGGCTGCCTTTAATCCTTTCATGTCTTCTGCCGAAGAGAGGACTCCACCCACTGGGGTGATTTCCTACCCTGAGTCCCAATTGGTCCCTCAAGACAGGTGACCCTTACGCTGCTGTGTTGCCTTCAAAGGGACAATCTCCACAAATCACTACACTGATCTCAGTATGATTGAGAAGGTCCTGGCCTGCCTGTCTCAACCAGTAACTCCGCCACTGGTGGAAGAGGTAGATCTTGGTTGTAATGGACTCATTGTTTGCCAAGCATATCCAAGTTGAAAGTGATTTAAAGCAGTCATTTCCAAACTCAGGATTGTGACCCATGGGTGGGTCAAGGGCAGGATGGCAGCTCCTTTTAAAAAATTGATGGTGTCTTCTCTCCAAAAACTCCGGCAGAGAGCAGGTCGCACGCCCAGTACACTGACATCACATGCTCTGGGCATGAGAGAGATTCCTCCATTTTGTAGCTTTCAGCAGTGCTGGTGTGAGCTCCAGGGCCTCTGGTGAAAAACCCATTAAGAAGTAGCTGAAATCAGGAACAAAGCAGTTTAAAGAGGAAGTATGGGCTTATTAACTGTGGCAATGCAAATCAGGATGCAAATCCCATGGGCGTGATTCTCTGCTCCGATGGCAGAGTGTCGGGGCCGGCGTCAAAACGGAAGTGTTTCACTCCACGGTTGGCGCCCGTTCTGGGACCCCATTCTGCGCCGTATAAGGGGGCTATCAGGGGCGCGGCGGGAGGCGCGGGGGCGCAGCCTCAGAGCAGCATCAGCGACGCAGCACCACGCAATCGATGTGGCGCCACGTCGCATGTAAGGCGACTTGAGCGAACAGGCTGCCGATGGAGCAACATGACGCCACGCCGAGCAGCGCCCCGGTTCACCAACCTGAGCTGGCGACACTCCTGGAGGCCCTCGAGGAGAGGAGGTGGCGCATGTAGCCTGGACCCGGCCAGAAGGCCCCACGCAACATGGCCCGGTGGCTGTGGAGGGAGGTGGGCGTGGCCGTCAGTGCCATCGCGTTGACACCCAGGACTGGCGAGCAGTGTCGCAAAAAGCTCAATGACCTACTGAGGGCAGCCAGGGTGAGTGCCCATGGCACCAACCCACCCTACCCCCCACATGTGTGACACCCACCCCTCCCCAGGGGGACGGTACAACCACAGCCGTGACGCGCATGGCTGCAGCCACCCATGCAAGCCGCCCTGTGCACCCATGCCAACATAGATCTGACCGCATGCACAGACCTTCTAACAATGCTGTAATCCCCCCCCCCCCCCCCACCCCAGTAGAAGAATGGCCATAACCAATGACAGGGTGCCCGAACCGGGGGGTGGGGGGGGAGGGTGAACCTGACTTTTGGCCCCTCACCGTGCACGAGCAGAGGGCACTGGACATAGCTGGTGCACCCGAGAGACCGTGAGATTGCCCATCCCTAGAACGGGGGCACGCCACCAAGTGAGATCCCCCCCCCTCCTGGCCCCTTTCCCCTCAGCCCTTTCCCCGCAGCCCTCAGCCCTTTCCCCTCAGCCCTCCCCCTCAGCCCTTTCCCCTCAGCCCTTTCCCCTCAGCACTCTCCTCTCCCCCTTTACCGCAACCCGCACCCCCCTCCACTTGCCTAACCATGATGGTGTATTGTGTGTCACGTGGCCATGCGGTGACCGACCCGGAGCACCTGGCAGACACCGCCCGCATCCAGCGCCTGGACGGCCAGCCGAAGCAGATCAACCGGGCAGACCTGGCAGACATCGCCCGCATCCAGCGCCTGGACGGCCAGCTGACGCAGATTAACCGAGTGCATCAGGCTTACACCGCCCCCAACCAGCACCTGTGCGGCCAGCCCACAGGCACTCTGGCAGCGATGGGGAGGGCAGCTCCAACAACAGCCCTCTGGCCCAGTCCAGTGACCACACAACGACCCAGGACACCAGCACACAGGGGACAGACAGACACGACACGACGACACAGGACACCAGCACACAGGGGACAGACAGACACGACACGACGACACAGGACACTAGCACACAGCGGATTCACCTGAAGAAGGAGCCGTGCTCCGAAAGCTCGTGTTTGAAACAAACCTGTTGGACTTTAACCTGGTGTTGTAAGACTTCTTACTGTGCTCACCCCAGTCCAACGCCGGCATCTCCACATCATGGACACAGCGGATAGACAGACATGACATGATGACCCAGGACACAAGCACACAGGGGACAGACAATGAAAGAACACACCATGACACCACCAAGGAGAGGACGGACATACAGGACATGGCACCCCAGGGGACCCCCGACCCCAGGTCCGATGAAGACACTGAGGTTGCGTCACAGCTGTCCCCTGCACCCTCCGCCACCACAGATACTCTCACCTCAGTTGGCCATTGTAGTTGTGAGGCTTCTGGTACACGAACTGGTGAGCACCACACAGCCGTTCCGGTACAGCAGGTGGAGGTAGGAGCAGCCGAGGGACCGGACGGTGGGAGGGCAGCCAAGCCCCGGCAAACACCTGCTGCCCGGACGGGCCCCGGGTTCCTGGAGTACCCCGGCCCACCCATAGACCCGAGGCAGTCGGGGACACAGGTGCGTGAGAATCTGACGGCCAGTTTCCAGCACCTGCAGATGCAAGTGCAGGAGTGCATCCGCGTCCAGGAGCAGGAAATGGTGCCGGTCATGAGTGCCACACAGGCCAACATCGCACTAGTGGCGTCCGCGGTGGAAACAATGGTGGCGATGGTGTCGGGCATGGGATTGAGTTTGCAAGGCCTGGGGCTATCTGTGCATGCGGCCTCCGCGGCCCAGGACAGGGCTGCCATCTGACAGGCAGCCATGAGCCACGGCCAGTTGAACATCACAGAGGCGCTCAACAACCTGGCACGGTCTCAGCAGGCCATCGGTGAGAGCATCAGCGCCATTGCTCGGGTGATGGACGGCCTTATACAGAGCCAGACAGGGATGCCGAACTCCCTGAGCTCCATGGCTGTGAACGTCCAGGCCCTCTTCGATACCTGCGCGGGCCTACAGGACTGGCAGCGCCAGGTGATGCTGGATCCGCTCACACCCCCATCCCATGGAGAGCCCCAGGGGCCACCGGTCACCCTGAGGGAGAAGGAGGTGCTGGGGCCCATTCCGGCTCCCCCTGCAGAGGGGGTGCTGTAACCCTGCGCCACTTCGGACTCCCCCCCCCCCCACCCCCCCCCCCCCCCCCCCCCCCACCATCCCTGGTGCATCTGGTGGGCAGAGGGCAGAACAGGCTGGTGCCAAATCCCGGAGGGAGACTGTATCTTGTCGACCGTCGTGGTGCGCCACGTAGGCATACTGAGGGTTGGCGTGTAGGAGCTGGACCCTCTCAACCAGGGGGTCGGACTTATGGCTCCTCGCGTGCTTCTGGAGGAGGATAGGCCCCGGTGTTGTCAGCCAGGATGGAAGCGAGACCCTAGAGGTGGATTTCCTGGGTAAGACAAATAGGCGGCCATGAGGGGTCTTGTCCGTGGCCAGAGGAGTGACCTAATGGAGTGGAGCGCGTCGGGGAGGACCTCCTGCCAGCGGGAAACCGGGAGACTTCTAGACCGTAGGGCCAGAAGGATGCCTTCCATAACGTTGCGTTCTCCCTCTCCACCTGTCCGGTTCCCCGGGGGTTGTAGCTGGCAGTCCTGCTCGTTGCAATGCCCTTAACGAGCAGGTACTGACGCAGCTCAGCGCTCATAAACGAGGAGCCCCGATCACTCTGGACGTAAGTGGGGAAACTGAACAGGGTGAAGATGCTATGCAGGGCCTTAATGACAGTGGCCGCGGTCATGTCGGGGCATGGTATGGCAAAGGGGAAACGGGAGTACTCGTCAACAACGTTAAGAAAATACACGTTGCGGTCAGTGGAGGGGACGGGCCCTTTGAAATAAATGCTGAGGTGCTCAAAGGGGTGGGATACCTTCACCAGGTGGCACTTGTCTGGCCGATAGAAGTGCGGCTTGCACTCCGCGCAGACTTGGCAGTCCCTGGTAATGGTCCTGGCCTCCTCGGTGGAGTAGGGCAGGTTGCGGGCCTTGATGAAGTGGAGAAGCCGCGTGACCCCCGGGTGACAGAGGTCATTGTGGATGGCCCAAAGTCGGTCATCATGCGTGCTGGCGCATGTGCCGTGGAACAGGGCATCTGGGGGCTCATTGAGCTTCCCCAAACGATACACAATATCGTAATTATAGGTGGAGAGTTCGATTCTCCACCTCAAGATTTTATCATTCTTGATCATGCCCTGCTGTGTATTGTTGAACATAAAAGCTACCAACCGTTGGTTGGTGACGAGGGTGAACCCCCTACCAGCCAGGTAGTGCCTCCAATGACGCACAGCTTCCACAATAGCTTGAGCTTCCTTTTCGACAGAGGAGTGTTGAATTTTGGAGGCATTGAGGGTACAGGAAAAAAAAGGCCACGGGCCTGCCTGCCTGGTTAAGGGTAGCAGCCAGGGCGACATCTGACACGTCGCTCTCCACCTGGAAGGGGATGGACTCATCCACCGCATGCATCATGGCCTTTGTAATGTCTGCCTTGATGCGGCTGAAGGCCTGGTGGGCCTCAGTCGTCGGGGAGGATGGTGGCTTTGATAAGTGGGCGGGCTTTGTCCGCATAGTTGGGGACCCACTGGGCACAATATGAAAAGAACCCGAGGCATCTTTTCAGGGCCTTGGGGCAGTGGGGAAGGGGAAATTGCAGGAGAGGGTGCATGCGGTCGGGGTTGGGCCCTAGGACTCCGTTTTCCACAACATAGCCGAGGATGGCTCGTCGGATTGTGCAGAAAACGCATTTCTCAATGTTGTAGGTGAGATTGAGGGCTTGGGCGGTTTGGAGGAATTTCTGAAAGTTAGCGTTGTGATCCTGCTGAGTGTGGCCGCAGATGGTGACGTTATCCAAGTACGGGAATGTGGCCCGCAGCCCTTACTGGACCACCATTCGGTCCATCGTTCTTTGGAAGACCGAGACCCCGTTGGTGATGCCGAAAGGGACCCTGAGGATGTGGAAGAGGCGGCCGTCTGCCTCAAAGGCTGTGTAGTGGCGGTCTTCTGGGCGGATTGTAAGCTGGTGGTATGCGGACTTCAGATCTACCGTGGAGAAAACCCGGTAGTGTGCAATCTGATTCACCATGTCCGCTATCCGGGGGAGGGGTTACGCATCGAGGTGCATGTACCGATTTATGGTCTGGCTGTAGTCTACAACCATCCGGTTCTTTTCCCGGTCCTGACAACCACCACTTGGGCTCTCCAGGGGCTATTATTGGCCTCGATGACCCCCTCCTTCAAGAGCCGCTGGACCTCTGACTTGATAAAATTCCTGTCCTGGGCACTGTACCACCTGCTCCTGATGGCAATGGGTTTACAGTCAGCGGTGAGGTTCACGAAGAGCAATGGAGGGGCAACTTTAAGGGTCGTGAGGCTACATACAGTGAGAGGGGGTAGGGGCCCACCGAACTTCAGGGTCAGGCTCCTGAGGTTGCACTGGAAGTCCAGTCCTAACAGGAGAGGAGCGCAGAGGTGGGGTAGGACATAGAGTTCAAAATTGGCGTACTCGGCGCCTTGTATCGTGAGGTTCGCGACACAGTACACCCGGATCTGCACTGAGTGCGATCCGGAAGCAAGGGAGATTGATGAGACCATCAATTCACAAGACACGTGATTGGAAGTGAACAGTGGTTTTAATAGTCTTACAACTGAGCCTGCCTGCGACGAGATGAACTGGCAGCAGGCTCACGACTGCAGAGCTTTATGCTTCCGGTTAGTGGGAGGAGCCATGGGCGGAGCCAAGGGTGGAGCCCAGTACAAACTCCTCATCTCCCCCTATGGGCAGAGCTGCGCAACGGCTCGTATACAGAGCCCACAAGGACACAATACATATGATACAACACAGTGTGAATTACTAGGTTTATAATTCACCACAGAGATTGTTTGGGACGCGGGGGAATTCTGGAAAGAACAGCACCTTACCCTGTCTGGATGTATGAAGCTCTCCGTGCTCCCAGAGTCAAACAGACAGGGTGTTTCGTGTCCATTGACCCGGATGGTCATCATTGAGGTCTTGAGGTGCTTGGACCGTGACTGGTCGAGAGTGACAGCGCCGAGCTGTGGGTGGCGGGCGTGGTCGGTGGTAGCGGGTTGGTCCCAAGATATCGGCCCTCGTTGGTCGCACGTGTCGGGCGGTGTTGAAGATGGCGGCCAAGATGGTGGCCCCCATGAGTCGCACATGTCGGGTAGGCCCCACACTGCGGGGTCTGCGGGCCTGTGGGTCGGGCCTGCAATTTAGGAGCTTTGGGTCGGGCCAAGCAGAGTTTTGCAAAATGTCCTTTCTTGCCGCAGTCTCTGCAGGTTGCGTTCCGAGCCGCGCAACGCTGCCTGATGTGCTGGTTCTGACGGCAGAAATCACAGGGCGGCCCCCCCAGGGTGGGCGGGCAGCCGTGCGGCACAGGCCTGGGACACCCTCGGACCAGGTGATGGTTGCGCCTCCGGCGCCCACGAGGGAAGCTCGTGGTCGGAGGGGAAAGCATTTAGGCTCCGGAAGGCTACCTTCAATGAGGTGGATAGTTTTACCGTCTCTTCTGGGTCGAGGACGCCCTTTTCGAGCAGGCGCTGTCTGGCACAGTTAGACCGGACTCCAGCCACATAGGTGTCCTGAATGCTGAGTTCCATGTTCTGCGAGGCCGTGACATCCTTGTAATTGCAGTTTTGAGCGAGTACCCTCAGGTCGCGTAGATATTCCTCCAGCGATTCCCCGGAGCGTTGACAAGTGGTAAGGAGATGCCGCGCGAACACTTTGTTTACCGGCCTCATGTAATATCTCTTCAGGATCGCAACCGCGTCTGCGTAGGTGGTCACCACAATGACAAAGCAAGTTAGATCGTGAGGACCAAGCTGGCTCAACTGTCACATTAAAGGTAGGTGAAAATTAAGTTTGGGTGACGTGTGTTACGAGGTTCGGCCGGCCTTGGTTACAAAGATCGGCCGGCGTCTGTAACGAAGATGGGCCGGCGTGTGTCTCGAAAGATATCTGGTTGGCAAAAAAGTTTGAAAAACACTGATTTAAAGGTCATACGTTTTACAGCTAAACCCACACTAAGGAATTTTATAATCATGGGGGAAGAATGTAAGCTGTTGTCAACACGCTTTTGGCTGCTTTCACATGATCCTAGAGGTGAGGAGGATCCAAGATGTCTGGGTAGCTTGGCAGCTGCAATGGATGATGGGTACAGGATGTTACTTTGCTTTTCTTCAGTCCACTGAGGGTTGTTAATCCTGTCCACTGCCAATGATACACAATTGGACAAGGCAGGGAGGTAAGCCTCAATAATGACATTGACCAGCACAGAGATTAAACACATGCTGTTGGTGTTATGCTGCAACACTCTTAGCCAACTGAGTAGATCTTGAGAGAAGAGATGTATCAAAGTAAAGAGAATTTAAAGAGAAGTTTAACAAGTTTAACATGCTAAGCAGGCAGCACGGTAGTGCAGTGGTTAGCACTGTTTCTTCACTGCTCCAGGGTCCCAGCTGCGAATCCCTGCTTGGGTTACTGCCTGTGCGGACTCTGCACATTTGCGTGGGTTTCCTCTGGATGCTCCGGTTTCCTCCCACAGTCCAAAGATGTGCAGGTTAGGTGGATTGGCCATGATAAATTGCCCTCAGTGTCCAAATAGGTTAGGTGGAATTACTGGGTTATGGGGATAGGGTGGAGGTGTGGACTTAAGTAGGGTGCTCTTTCCAAGGGCCGGTGCAGACCCGATGGGCTGAATGGCCTCCTTCTGCACTGTAATTCTATGATTTGGGTCAAGATGGCAGAAGGACCTGCCTAGTTTAATAATAACAGACCAGCAGTGGCAGTTGTCTGTCAATCAATTGCAAGCAGTTGCCTAAATAGGCGTTAATCAGTTGAAACTTGGGTGTGAGTCACCAGCGCCCTGTAAAAGCAGACAGGATTTGTGGCTGCACAAATCAAGAGCTCAGAGTGGAGATGAGTGCGATGAATAAAGTGTGACAAATTTGGGTAAGTTTTTTCGAAGGTGATAATTCAGACTAACAGCCAGATTCTGACTTTTAACTTTAAAACTGCAAGCTCGTTAAAAAGCCAAGTCTAACGGAAACTGGCAGTGTTAGCTATCTGTCAATCAACTCCAAGTGCCTGCCTGAATAGGTGTTAACTGCTGTGGCACGAAGCTGGTTTCGCAGTTGCAACTTGGATGCAATTTGGAGCCCTTTATAAAAGCGGTAGGGTTTGCTTCTGCAACAGAGTGGGAGAACAGACTGTGACAGATAATGAATGCTACCTTTGGAATTTTTGCAGAGGAGGAAGTAGCAGTCGCTTTTTATCCCTTATATGAGCCTCCAGTAGCTGGTGACTGCAACTTTTTTCAAGTTGTGCTATGAATTTTATTAGGATATAAAATAAACACAGTGAGTTTACCCGGCTTTGTATCTATCTGTTTTCTTCACCATATGGGCTCCAATTCGCCAACAATTAGTTAATGTTTCCCCACAAAAAAAATTTAAGTCAGAGTTTTCTTTCTGTGACAGAGTGTCTCCCGAGTTTGAGTTTCATTGCCGGGGGGCATAATGGCTTTAATATACAGTATATTCAGCATTCAATCTTTCTTTTGGAAGAAAATAGACACGCTGTGTAGACTGGATGCTGACTGAACAGTGGCTTTGTAAGGCATCAGCCTTTCAAGGCCTTTTACTGAATATCAGGCATTTATTCTCTCCCTCAGCTTGGAGATCTATTGTCCTACAGGCTGGTGTTTCATTGGTGAGTAAGCCATCTTAGTCACGCGGGAGGCCATTTTGTGCTATTCATAACTGTAATATTGTTGAGCTAGGCCAGATTAAGTATTTCTTCTTCCTTGATCTCACCGCCAAGCATGTTTGAAAACAATAAAGCACATTTCAGGCATATGGTTCTTACGTGCAATTGATTTTGTCCATTTCTAAACATCCCACTGCACAAAGGCATAAGGGCTTCTATTATCAACCACATGAGAAGTTAAAAAGGGAAATGAATGGAACATGACATCAACCCACCATGTACCAGCCGAATGCCAGTGGATATCATTGTCCTGCCACAGAGTAGTAGGTCGCTGAATAACCATAATTAAATTGAGCTCCCGTTGAGAAAGGTGGCAGTGTAAGGGGATGGGACCAAAGTAAGTGTTGCAGTATGAGAATTGCTGGCATCGTAGGAGTTAATGTGGGACTGGGAAACAGTACCATCCACAGTGTGGTACAAAAGGATACATGGTCTGAGACTAGAGTCAGTTGTGGACTGAACAGAGACCTGCGTAGAGGCAAGCATGGAGTTAGCTCATAGATTGGGTTATACCCTGGATATTCAACCATTCAAGATTCAGAACCTCCTTTTGAGCCCAACTAATAGTTACTCCAAAATAATTAGAAGAATAGCTCAGGTTATTCTCTCTTCTCATTTCTTCCATTAGGCAGGAGATACAAAAGCCTGAGAACACACAGGTTCAAAAACAGCTTCTTCTCTGCTGTTACCAAACTCCTGAGTGACCCTCTTATGGACTGAACTGATCTCATCACACATCTTCTCTACTGTGTAGTACTGCACTCCATATTCTCACTCGATGCCTGCATATGTATTTACATTGTGTATTTATGCATGCCCTATGTTTTTTTTCATGAATGGAACTGTACACAGAACAATAATTTTCACTGTACCTCAGTACACGTGACAATAAATCAAATTCAAATTAAATTCAGATTCAACAATTAGAATCTCTTCTAATTTCTGGGTAACTATTGTAAACACCCAGATTGATTCTCCCAACGAACAACCCCACACTTCCGAACTTCCTGGGTATTCCACCCAAATTCCTCTTCTACCTCCCCCCCCCCCCCCCCCCCCCCACCCCGACCATTTCCCCCAACACCCTGAACAAGGATTTTCACCCAACCCCCGGTGGTCAATGCCATCCACCTCGACCCAATCCAACTCCTCAACATGCAGACCAGACACAACCTCCCGGACCAAGGACCTGAACTGATCCGACCACCCCACAACACGCGGGACCGGATTCCCCCCAAATTCAGACTTCTACTGACCTCCAACCCCCCCACCCTGACCTCTAACCTTCACCTCTGACACACTAATGTGCCCCAAGCAGATCCCGATAACATGCATCTGCACTCTGACCCCCTCACCTCCTTCCACTAACCCCTCAACCCTGCCCCTGACCTCCAAAGCCCTCCACCTAATCCCTGACCTTCCCCACCCTCACTGACCTATGACCCCCCCCCCCCCCCCCCGCTGTCCTGACTCATAACACGCAATTTCCCCCTTCTATATTTTTTTCATTTTTGTGGAAGAAAATAAAACAGTCACAGAAAGGGGCAGCACGGTGGCACAGTGGTTAGCATTGCTGCCTACGGCGCTGAAGACCCAGGTTCGAATCCCGGCCCTGGGTCACTGTCCGTGTCGAGTTTGCACATTCTCCCCGTGTCTGCGTGGGTTTTACCCCCACAACCCAAAGATGTGCAGGATAGGTAGATTGGCCACACTAAATTGCCCCTTAATTGGAAAAATAATTGGGTACTCTAAATTTATTTTAAAAAACAGTCACAGAAACAGACGCTCTTCATTAACAATATCCAAAAGTTTCTGTGAACTAGCCCCTCTTTTTGTAAAACAGTCTGACGAGTGAGAGCTACTGTCGACCCATTTAATTTTTGCTATTTCCCCTCTGTCCAACATCTGCTTCAAACTTGCGATGTCTATCCTTAACCTTTTTTCATTGACACTTTTTGGAGAGTGCACATTTTCACACAGGGATTTCTTGTCAATGTGACATTCAATAGGTATATTACCCAAATCCCCTCATCCCAAAATTTCTGTCAATATCTGAGATATATAAAAGGTCATAGCCACCGCCTCTACAAGGCTTAACGTCTCAGCAGCCAAAGTGCTTTTGACCACTCTCCCTATTTTCTTTGTTTACCACACAAGAGGGCAACATTTACCATTGTTCCCCAAAAGGAAAATTATAAACCCTCCTGCACTTGAAACCCCATCACATAAATTTGAATAGGACGCATCACGATACGCTATGAGTTTCAAGTGCTTCAGGTCACCTAAAATCAGGAACCTCAAAACACACTCCTGCATTTTTAGCTTGACCAGTGCTTTATTTGCTCTTTTTATGTCTTCCACTTTGGGATCATTCATTTTTGTACTCAACTCTAACACATCAAAACTCACGTCCGGTCTAGTCTGTCTACCTAACCAATTCAGTTGCCCAATTAAACTTCACAGTTGCTCTTTTTCCATCTTTGGAACCATTGCGTCTTTTTGTGAAACCCGGCCACGACTAATTGCTTTCCAAATAAGATTGCTGATGTAAAGTTACCCCAAACTTAGTCTGTCTGATTTCCAGTCCAATATATTTAAATGCACCGGAAGCCTGACTTCCAACCCTGCATTCTTTCCTCAAACCAGAGATTACGATAGCTTCGAAATCACTAGTCCCACCCCACAAAAAATCATCGAAATGCATCATAAAGATGGCAGAAAGATTTCCTTTATAGTGCCAATACAACATTGCCGGATCTGCTTTCAACTGGCAACAGCCTACCTTTAACAAAACTGACCTTATCGTAAAATACCAGACTCCAGACGCATCATTTAATCCATATACATATTTGTTCAACTTCCAGAGTACCCCTTCTGTGTTAGCTGCATCTTTAGGATGACAGAGAAAAATGTCTCTCTGGAGCTAATGCCCCTGCAAAAAGGCAGCTTTTATATCTATAGATTTGCATGCCCATGCCTTTGTGGTTAACAGAGCCAAGAAGATCTTTAAAATAACATTTCCTGCCATAGGTGAATCTACCCTTAAATCCTGATCTTCTAAGTTTTCTTCAAATCCTCTTGCCACAAGCCTGGCCTTTGCCTTATTGTTTCATCCGGAAGAATCCGAAAGTGGCCTTCCCTGCTCTACTAATAACACTTGCATCCTTCCATTGACTAGATCATTCAGATAAGTATGTCACATTTGTACCAACTTTTGGCAGTTGTCCTTTCGGAAAATGGCCTGTTCTAATTCATCAGACGTGTTGCGTTCCTCTACAGAAACCCCGTCTATATCAGTTAACTGGTCCTCATAGGTCTGCAACACATGCATACCGGATGACTCTGGTTCCTCGTCATGTCTGTCTGCTCTGTCATAATTTGGAAATTTGTAATCTGCACCCATTATCCTTGATGAATGTACCCAACAGTTTGATTTCCATGTTGCAAAATAATTGTTTTGCCATCTATGTCTATGATCTTCCCTGGGCCTTTCCATTCATCAAAATTGTCTCTCTTATAGTATACTATGTCTCCTTTCTGACGGTATCTGATGGCCGTACATTATGTCTTAAAGCTCTGTGAATTCTTTCAGAGACTTCTGCTTCCGAAAAAGCTTTTCTACTGCTATGTAACGCGTTTAAATGTTCAGCAAAACCTGAGCTAATTGTAGTTCCTTCCCAAGCTGGAGGCTGGTCATCTAAAATGGACGGAATTTTAGGATTTCTACCAAACACTAATTGATAGGGACTATAGCCCCCAACCATCTGCAATGAAGTTTTTGCATGTACCGCCCATGCTAAAGCTAAATTTAGCTCGCAGTTTGATATATCTGCCAAACCTTTCCGGAGCATGTCATCTATTACCGCATGGTTTCTTTCACACCCACCATTACTAAATGGGCTTTCTGCAGCCGTATTCATAACTGTGATCTGTTTTCACACATATCATCATTAGCAAATTCTCCCCCATTGTCCATAAGGAATTTTGCCGGAGGGCCCATTCCTGTCCCTATCCATTTTTCCACGATTTGACCAGAATTACTCTCTCTTCTTCACTTCATACAATCGTTGATTAACTAAATCTGGTTGCTAAATCTACAAAATGCAAAATAAATATATTATTGGCTTTATCCCAGATTTTAAGGTCCATGGCCACAATCCCTGGCCAAAGGTAGGGTTACTATTGGTCGTGTTGGTGTCCTTCTGTACTTTCTACAAACTTCACAGCGATTACTAACCTGTTCTATCAGTTTAGTATAGTCTTCATCCCTTACCCCTGCATCCTTTAATACCTTTTTCAGCCTCCGAGGAGACAGATGCACAAATTGCCTATGCAGTTTTAATACAAATGTTTTATCAGCTAAAGTTCAATTTTCAACTGCCATTAACACATCCTTAATAACTGTACTTGAAATATTATTTGTCACACACACTAGCTTTCGGAGCACTGCTCCTTCCTCAGGTGAATGAAGAGGTATGTTCCAGAAACATATACATAGACAAATTCAAAGATGCCAGACAATGCCCGTAACAGCCTCCCCGAATAGGCGCCGGAATGTGGCGACTAGGGGCTTTTCACAGTAACTTCATTTGAAGCCTACTCGTGACAATAAGCGATTTTGTTGCTCGTTTTACTGGAGTGTATTAACACGCCTCCGTTTAAAGGCCGTGTGCTTAACACTACTATGGCTCTGTGTATGTAATTATGCTCAGGAGTCGCCAGGTGCCGTATTTAGACACCTCACAAGTATATCAAGGTCAGGTTCAAAGTAATAAATCTGTACACTGATTAGTAAGTCCAAACGATTGATATTTATTATGACAAATATAATAAATACACATGCATACGCTAAAGACACTAACTTACTTCTAATACTAAACAACTAAAATGCTTATCTAGACAGGAACAGGCAAGGTTAGGGAGCAAGGCCTTCGTCCCGTTCTTGGTCTGCAACTCTCAGGTACTTAAAGTTGTCAAGATCTAGCAAGGTCTGGATACGTAGCGATCGTTGAATTGGCACTTACAGTTCGATGGCTGATGCTCAACGGCCGGTGCTGAAACTGGAGTCAGGATGCGATGTAACAAGTCTGGGCCGGAGTCTGGAAGCAACAGACCGAACCATGTGCGGGGTCTATTCTTATAGTCCCTAGAAGTCCGTGCCCCTTCGGGGCGGGTCTTTTACATGCCATGTATCGATTGGGCCTTTCCCAATCGACATCTTCCAAACCCCCCAATCTGAGGGTCATTTCTCGATGGGTGGGCTGTCCCTATGGTTCTTTGTGTTGGATACAGTGGTGCCGTTCTGTCTGGGCGTCTACTCAAAAGTATCCGTTCATACTTAAATGTTTCTATTGTGTGGGGTCTGGATCTGGATCACCTCATTATTATGTAGATCTTGTTGCCATTTACACCTTTGGCTGGGACTCTGCACCTGGCCACAAACTGGTTTCTGTACGTGCAGAATGCGCTAATTAGTCTTCTGCAAACTGCTTGTCCTTGCTAAGACTGGTTTTTCCCTGCAGCCTTAGCAGTTCTCCATTTTGTAGCCCAGTGTCCATCTTAGGTGGCTACATTCCCTCCTTGTGATCCTCACAAGAAATTGTGAAGGATCACCTATGCACGTTTATTCGAGTGCCTTTGGGTGCCCTCTTTGTGTTCCCTGACCTTAGCAAGTTCCTGGGCGTCTACTCTGTCTTTATCTATGGCAAAAAAAATTTTTTATCTGACATTTCCACTTGGCGCTATGTCAAAGGGGACATGCATTACCAAAAACCGGGAACCTCTACCTATTACAAGTACTATCCTTATCTTACTTTAAACATTTTATTACAGTCTAAAAACCTTATCCATTCACACCACATTACATATCACTTTCTGACTCGGCAGTCGAGTTCAGAACAATATAATACATTGGTATCCTTTATTAACATAGTGCTTTATTCATTTCCTAGGCATCAAGGGGTTGGGGGGATTGGTGAAAACTGAAAATACAGGATTGGACTCCGTAGATGGTTGAGGGGCAGGAACGGGAGGCTCTCCTTTTCCATTTCCTCAACCTGAGGGCCTGTACAATTACGCAGAGGATTGCAATCACCAACAATGATTCAATCACGTACGACATTGAATACCATGTCATAAATTTTGTGCACCAGTTCTGAACTTCGCTGATCAGAGCTGAGCACGGGGAAGTTGGTGTGAGGGAAACATTGACGGCGGGGGTTGTGGGGGAAACGTGACTTGCTTCCACATATACAAATACAACATTTAACAGTAATAGGTAGGCTTCCATCATGGTCTTCTCTTCATTCTCTTTGTCCTCTGTATGGCCGATCCCTGCCGTGAACCCTCTTTCGACTCTTCGAAAGCTATGGGATCAAGCACAGTATCTGTCAATACACAGTTTAATATCCGTACTTGCTAGTGTATCTGTCCTCTCATTCCAATTGACCCATTAAATGACTGGCCAAGTCACACCCTGTGAATCCCCTCATTTTTTTTTCAAAAGCGAATTTTAGGAACAGAATACACCTAACAACTTTCCTCCTGCGAGCCGTCTCGCAGGTCTTGCAAATTTACCATCCGAATGTTCCTGGATGTAAATAGCATGTGGGATGGCGGCCTAAGGGCTGCCTAACGAAAAATGAAAACAAATTTTGAAACAAAGATAGAATGGGTTGCGTATGGGCCGCTACGGGTACGATTTGAATGGAATCCCCGGGTAAGGCGTGCTGTGCTGTACCCGAGCTTGGCTGACCAAAGTGTGTTCTCAGACAGGGCGGGTCCTCAGTGCCGTTTCTCCACTGCCTGAGTAACCTGGAATGAACGGGCAAGAATGTGTTTACCGTGGGTTTGCAGCCTCTATTCACCGAATAGAGGGGCACCTAAAAAACAAGGGAGGAGCCAAGATGCTCCAACATCTAAAAACAGGGAACAAGTCGTGAACCGTGTCGGTTCACCAGAGGATACAACTGTGAGGTGGTCACAATCAAACCATTGGATTGGGAACTGAAGTTCTCAAAGGTTTCAGCGGAGAAACTTAAGTGCATGCGAGGTGGTCACAATCTTTTCAGCTGAAAAGAAGGTGTCCAACCTCCAACTGAACCATTAACATTAAAGACAAACAAACATAAACTAACAAACAAAACATACGTGCAGGTTCCATCAGAAAGGATATCGCTTCCCTCAAGCGGTTCCTATTTTTCATCATCTGGACACCTCACTTTTTCTCTGCCTCTGTGAACAAGGTCACAAAGGGGTTGCCGTATCGGGAGTCAGACACCGTGTCGTCCTGCTCTCCCGGATCCCACACCCTTGTGTGGATCAGGCATGCAATTTTGGAGTTATGTGACCGGGGGTCACTTTCATCGTTGCGGACAAGTCTGTATGAATTGTCCCTGTGCCAAAGTGTTGGGTCTAAACTTGAATGGGCATTGTCGGGGTAGTCGGGGTCGGGTGGTGGGTCTGGATATTTGATATAGGTGACTTCCATGGGGTCACTGGAGTCGGGGTCATAGTCGCTACAGTGTGGGCTGTAGGGTTGTGTGCTGTGGCTGTCCTCAAAGTCAGTGTCAGTATCGCTGTCTCTGCTGTGGCAGCTTGTGGGCGTTTCGGGGCATGGTCTGTTGTCAGTGGGCGGAGTCGTGGGCGAGTCCGAAGATGAACTGGTCTGTGAGGGGGATGGTGGAAACGTGTCTCTAGTGGGCGGGGCGAGGTGTTCTGCTGCGTCTAGCAGGACATGGTGTGCATGGTTAGACTGTGTTCCATATGCCTTCAGTTGGTTAATATGGAACCACGCAGTCTTTCCATTGGGGTATTTTATCCTGTACACTGAGGGGCTAATTTTGTCCGAAATTGAATACGGGCCTGAAAATTTTGGTGCCAAAAAACTGCTGGGGTTATACACAGATAGCATTACCTGTTGCCCAACCTGGAATTCTGTGGGGTGTACGTTCTTATTAAAGCAGGCTGTGCTTTGTCTGCGTCGTTTTCCTAGTTGAACTGCGGCTGCGATCTGTGCAGACCTCACAGTCTCAACTAGGTCTTTAACAGCTTTCTCATGGGTGAGGGCCGTCACTTCGGGGCTAGTTATGTCCAGTCCTAAAAGGAATTCTGTACCTTTCATAGGGCGTCCGGTCATGAGTGTGTGTGGGGTGAATCCTGTTGATGTGGAAACCGTATTTCAGATAAACATTAGTGCAAATGGGAGTACTGAATCCCATGTAGAATTGTTCTCTTGAACCATTTTCCTAAGGGTAGATTTTAGGGTCCGATTCATGCGCTCTACAATCCCGCTGGACTGTGGGTGATACGCAATGTGAAAATTTTGTTTGATGCCGAATATGGTCAGGACGTTCTTCATGACACATCCTGTGAAGTGAGACCCCTGGTCCGAATCTATACTTCTAGGTAAACCCCATCTCGTGAAGATGTGGTGGGTCAGGATCTTTGCAGCTGTCTTAGCTGTATTTGTTCGTGAGGGGAATGCCTCTACCCATTTGGTAAAGGTATCAATTACCACCAGCACGTATTTATAGCCATTCCTACAAGGGGGCAATGGTCCTATAAAGTCGATCTGGAGGTTTGTCCAGGGGCCATTAACTGGTCGAGTATGCCGAAGCTGTGCCTTCTTGGAATACCTCTCCGGGTTATTCTGGGCGCAAATAAGGCAATTCTCAATGTAATGGGTTACATCGGTCCTTAGGTTAGGCCACCAACAGAGTTGCCTGAGGTGCCTCGTGGTCGTGTCGATCCCTTGATGTCCGTGTCCGTCATGGAACAAGGCAATCATTTGGTTTCTGTCCTGCTGTGGGACCACATAAAGCTGGTCCTTGATGATCACACCCTCATGTGTGGTCAGAGGGTGTCGGAACTTATCATACTGGGGCACAAAATTCCCTTTAAAAATCTCCCTGAGATCCTCATCCTGCTTCTGTGCCTCTGCTAAATCCTTAATGTCTGTCTGTGAGACTTGAACTGCACTCACAGGGGCGCTAGCTGGTGCGCTAGCTGGGGGTGTCCAAAAGTGTCCTCGCCTGGAACCTGCTTTAGCCAGTGCGTCGGCTTTTACATTCCCAGGGGGGGATGACCTATGGTGGCTTCTAACTTTTATAATGCCAAAGGTCCTATCCTTCGCTTTGTCTAGAATGTGGCGGAGTAAAGGGGCTGATGGAAGGGGTTTCCCGTCTGCGGAGACAAAACCTCGTGTCCTCCACAGGGGTAGAAAATCCGTCAAACTGTTGCAGACATATAGACTGTCCGAATATATGTCCGCCGGGCTGGGGAAAGAATCGGGGTGGTCCACTATGTACGCTATGGCCGCGAGCTCTGCTGCCTGCGCGTCTAAGTGACCTGGCAATTTTAAAGCTATTTCTTCGAGTGCGCGACCCTGCGCGTCCTCGACATAGATGCCGCATCCAGTGATACGCTCACCATCTAAAACCGTGGATGAACCGTCCACGTATATCTTCAGTGGGCCACACGTGTCTGTGTGTTGGGGGCTTTGTCTTGGGTTCCCTATCTTCCTGGGGGGTGTCTTCGCTATAAAGGGTCCTGTGTTGTGTAGGGGTGCTACAATTTCACATTCATGGGGCTGTCCTGGATATTGGAGGTTGTCGGCTAAAAATGTGTGTGTCCGGGTCCGTTTAACCGTAATGTCCCGTCCTTGTAAAAGTAGTGTCCACCTAGCTGCCCTAATCTGGCTAACTGAACCGTCCTTCAGTCGACCGTCTAGGAGTAACTGTGTGGGGGTGTGCTCGGTCAAAATGGTGATGGGGTTGAGTCCGGTAATGTAGGAGAAGTATTGAACTGCCCAGATAACACGGCCGAGAGGGTCAGATCTGTGCTCGCTACCTCTATTGCATAGGGGGAGAGTTGGTCTGGGACTTGTAGCGCGGGTGCTGCGCTAAGGGCTCTCTTTAACTCTTCCACAGCCTCTGTATGCTGCGGAAGCCATTCTCAAGGGGCTCCTTTCTTAAGGAGGTCTGAGAGTGGGGCTGCCTTTGTCGCGAATCCATCGATATGGTTCCGACAATAACCAACCAGTCCTAAGAACGACCGGAGGGCTGAAACATTCTGGGGAAGGGGCAATTTGACAATCGAATCAATTCGTTTGAATTCGATCTCGCGTTTGCCGTGCGTGATGACTGTACCCAAATACATCATTTTATTTTCCAATATCTGGGCCTTTCTGGGGTTAACTTTACATCCAATCGAGGTTAAAAGTTCCAGGAGCTCGGCCAGAAGCGTTATGTGCTCTGCCTTTGTGTCTGTCTGCAGTAATAGGTCGTCCACATGCTGTACCAGACATTCGGGGCGGGAAAATTTTTCTAAACCATTCGCCAGCTGTCGGTGGAAAATGGAGGGGGAATTGTGGAATCCTTGTGGAAGGCATGTCCACGTAACTGCTGTGTTTTGAACGTGAAGGCAAATTTGTACTGGCACGCCTTTGCCAATGGCATTGACCAGAAGCCATTGCTAATGTCCAATACCGTGAAGAATTTGGAGTTGAGTCCCTGTTTGAGCATGGTCTCGGGACTTGTTGCTACCGTGGGGGCTACTGCTGGGGTTACTTTGTTGAGCTCCCGATAATCGATGGTCAGACGCCATGATCCGTCGGGCTTTCTCACTGGCCAAATAGGAGCATTATTGGTCGAGGCTACTGTCCTAAGTACCCCTTGCTCCAATAAGCTACCTATTACTTTCTCTATTTCCCCCTCTGCTTCTAGGGGAAATCTGTATTGTTTCTGTGGTCGGGGGTCAGGTCCGGTAACGTGAACTTGTCCAGTCATTCTGCCGCAGTCGTGCCGGTGACTGGCAAATGCTGTCCTGTGTTTGTTTAAAACTGCTCTCACTTGTCTGTCCGTGTTTAGTGTAGTCAGGTCAAATGAATAGTCGCCTACTGCGCTAATCCGATTAGCGTACTCTCCTACTGTGAGAGTAGCGGGTGCTCTGTCTGATCTTGCCATTCGCCAGACACACTGGTTAACTGGGTCGAACGACAGGCTATGGGCATTCATAAAATCTATTCCCAGTATGTGTTCTGCTGAACGGGGAAGATTTACTAAAACAACTGGGTGTCTGGTGGAAATGTTCCCTAGCTGGATTGCTACGGGGGCTGTAATGTGTCCCTGCTGTGAGTGACCTATGAAACCGCTAAATGTGATGGTGGAGGTGGTCGGCCACGTGTCTGCCTGTGCCGTGGTGGTGGAATTAATTGTGGTGCGGGACCCTCCTGTGTCCCAAAGTAACTCTATGGGCTTCCCTCTAACCTTAGCTGTGACTACCGGTCTTCCGGATTGATCCCAAAGAGTGTCACAGACCCAAGTGGGGGAGCCCGAACACCGTCAGTCCGTCCCGTCCACATTGGTCTGTCCTGACTGTATCCCTATACTATGGATCGGCTTTGCTTTGTTTCTATTCAGAGTGCCTGTCTGCTGGCCTCTCTGCGATCTTTGGGGTGCATTGCATTCCTTAGCCCAATGTCCTAACTGGCCACAGTTGTAGCATTCAAGCGACTTCTGTGGAGGGCTGTTCTTTCCTTCATTTACCCATGCGGGGCTTTGGTGTGCTCTCACTGCCTGAATGTCCGCTGCAGCCTGAGCTTCCTCTGGGGACTTTACTTTGCCTTTGCCCTGAACTGATTGCTCCCAAGCGCGGGACAATCTTTTCAGGACCCATTTCTCGTTGTGGGCCTCTTCTGAGGGGTTATAACTGTTGCAAGCACTCTGTCCTGCATCTGTGGCATGGGAAATTATGGTGCGCGTCCATTAAACCATTGAACATGTTTTCACGGTTCAAATGTGCTCTATTTAAATCGCCGAAAACTGCGTTAAAATGGATCCACAGCCTTCCTGCAAATGCTGTGGGGTGCTCTGTTTTCTTTTGTCGGCACTTGTTAAGTCCTTCAACTGGGTCACCTCGGTTATACCCTATGGCATCTAAAATGGAGGTGTGCATTTCCTCTAGGGTGCCTCCGCTAACGTTCTGTGGGTCGGGGAGGGCTGTACAACAGATTGGTCTAAGCTCAGAACCGTGAGCTTAACCTGCTCTCTCTCGTCCAGGCCGTACATGGTTGCCTGTTGTTTCACTTTCGCAAAAAATTGGTGGGGGTCTGCGGTGGGGAGAAACGGAGTGATTTTCTCACACGCGTCCCTGAGTTGGGTTACAGTTAAGGGGGTGGTGTAAGTGATATCGGGTGCGCCTTCTGTGGTTGCTTTCCTTTGGGTGGTGACTGGATTCATGGGTGCGGTAGCGATTTGATCTGTGGGGTGCTTGGGTGCTTGTCTTTTCTGCTGCGCTGCTGGCGCACATGTTCATTGAACATAGCGCTGCGCTGTCTCACTTAATTCCTGCCAGTCTGGGGCATTCTCCTCATCTAGCTGTGTTCCAAAAGTACTTTGGAACCCATTCTGCACTGAAAGCAGAGATTGCAGCTCCGCAATCTGCTTCCTACACTTGGCATGATCCACTGTACTTTGTCTTTGTTCTGTGGTGGCAGCATGGAGTGCTCTTAAAGCTGCCTTAAGGTCAGAGCATTGCCTCTGCAGTGCCTCTACCTGCTTTTCTGATTCTTCTCTTATCAGGACGGCACGTTGCACGTCCTGATAGGCCTTTTCATACTGGGTCTGGGAACTGCTCAGATGGGCTAGACATGGCTGATGTGCCCTCTTGGCATCATCTACCTCGCTACCCTTCTCTGCCAGCTTCCCTCTAAGTTCCATATTCTCTTTCTCGATGTCCCTGACATTCACTTTGCTCATCCTATTGCGTTCTTCTAATTCTGCCCGGAGCGTCTGAACGACCTCCTCTGTGCCTCGCAACTGTGCCAAACAGGACACGATTGCCATCGGCTTGCGTGATTTACTAAGGTTTTTCTTATGAATTTGAGAGAGGTTCTCCCACCAAGTATGTCCTATACTTCCGGGACCTGTCTCCTCATTCATACAGAACTCTTTCCAAAGGGGCCATCCCTTTCCTTGCAGATACTTGCGGAGTTCCAGCTCCCACACGGGACACTGACCTACTCGGCTACTGCTGGTCGCTGCGACCACAAACCGTTCTGGGTTCATGAGGCGTTCCATTGCCTGCATGGCCATTTTATCTTTCTTTCTTAAATTTGGAACAGGGGGTGTTGAGGTTATGTTTTACGAGACGGGTAAGGCTTACGCTATGTTCCGTTCACAAAACTCCCGAAAGTTTGTCGCAACAAAAGCTCTCAGGTTTTCCTTACAACCCTGTTAGTACGCATGCACAAAACACACTTCCGAATTACGTTTATTCGTTTGAACACCTTGATTACTTGTGATTTTTCCTTTTTCTTTACTCAGATTTCTAATTCAAATTTCTGGGTCCTCGACGGAGTGGGGGTGCCACTTGTAACCGCGTCCCGTCAGGATGTCGCCACTAAATGTTGCTCGTTTTACTGGAGTGTATTAACACGCCTCCATTTAAAGGCCGTGTGCTTAACACTACTATGGCTCTGTGTATGTAATTATGCTCAGGAGTCGCCAGGTGCCATATTTAGATACCTCACAAGTATATCAAGGTCAGGTTCAAAGTAATAAATCTGTACACCGATTAGTAAGTCCAAACGATTGATATTTATTATGACAAATATAATAAATACACATGCATATGCTAAAGAGACTAACTTACTTCTAATACTAAACAACTAAAATACTTATCTAGACAGGAACAGGCAAGGTCAGGGAGCAAGGCCTTCGTCCCGTTCTTGGTCTGCAACTCTCAGGTACTTAAAGTTGTCAGGGTCTAGCAAAGTCTGGATCACGTAGCGATCGTTGAATTGGCACTTACAGTTCGATGGCTGATGCTCAACGGCCGGTGCTGAAACTGGAGTCAGGATGCGATGTAACAAGTCTGGGCCGGAGTCTGGAAGCAACAGACCGAACCATGTGCGGGGTCTATTCTTATAGTCCCTAGAAGTCCGTGCCCCTTTGGGGCGGGTCTTGTACCTGCCATGTATCGATTGGGCCTTTCCCAATCGATATCTTCCAAACCCCCCAATCTGAGGGTCGTTTCTCGATGGGTGGGCTGTCCCTATGGTTCTTTGTGTTGGATACAGTGGTGCCGTTCTGTCTGGGCGTCTACTCAAAAGTATCCGTTCATACTTAAATGTTTCTATTGTGTGGGGTCTGAATCTGGATCACCTCATTACTATGTAGATCTTGTTGCCATTTACACCTTTGGCTGGGACTCTGCACCTGGCCACAAACTGGTTTCTGTACATGCAGAATGCTAATTAGTCTTCTGCAAACTGCTTGTCCTTGCTAAGACTGGTTTTTCCCTGCAGCCTTAGCAGTTCTCCATTTTGTAGCCCAGTGTCCATCTTAGGTGGCTACAATTTTCATTTCATTTCATTTCAGAATCGAGCATTTGCAGGTAATCAAGTCTTTACAGATCCAGAGATAGAGGTAACCCCAGGTTAAAGAGGTGTGAATTGTCTCAAGCCAGGACAGTTGGTAGGATTTTGCAAGCCCAGGCCAGATGGTGGGGGGTGAATGTAATGCGACATGAATCCCAGGTCCCGGTTGAGGCCGTACTCATGTGTGCGGAACTTGGCTATAAGTTTCTGCTCAGCAATTCTGCGTTGCCGCGTGTCCTGAAGGCTGCCTTGGAGAACGCTTTCCCGGAGATCAGAAGCTGAATGCCCTTGACTGCTGAAGTGTTCACCGACTGGAAGGGAACATTCCTGCCTGGCGATTGTCTATATATGTTTCTGGAACATACCTCTTCATTCACCTGAGGATGGAGCACTGCTCCGAAAGCTAGTGATTTGAGACAAACCTGTTGGCTTTAACCTGGTGTTGTAAGGCTTCTTACTGTACTCACCCCAGTCCACCGCCGGCATCTCCATGTCATATTATTTGTCAGTAATGGAATACAATAGTGTCCCGACTGTGTAAATTGTAAGTCCACCGTCTTTCCAAAAACGGTTGCCTTATCCTGTTCCATATCCAGTTTCATGAGTGCTTTCTTCATCGATGGTCTGCTCAGACGCAAAGGTATCTCACTTGATACAACATCCGTGCTAATGAAATGATTCACTCCGGCAATATTGCAAGGGATCATCACTCTTTTCAGCGACTTCAGAGTATTATCATCTCCAAACCTGAAACTTGTGGAACTTTCAAATTCCTTAACATTGTTACGATTTTCAACATTCAAGGAGTCCAGCTAACATTTTAACTAGTCAATCCCACACACAGTAGATGTGCAGCCACTGTCCAATACAGCACAGTTGAAGGATTTTGCAACCAACATCCTCATTGCCAGTGTAAAACTGCTTGTTGATAGGGCAATGCCTTCTTTCTGGTCACTATCTTTTTTCCTCTTCTGACTCTTCCGTGTCATGTGTCACTTCAAACACTCTATTAGAATGTGTTGGGACAGTTGAAAGCATAATAGTATTGAGAGTCACATCGAAAGGATCGATTTATCATGCCCCGTGCATTTCTGGGGTTCATCTTCCCATTGTAGGTTCTAACTGGGCTTCTGTCTTCAGAATTTCTTCGATCTCCGATCTCCTTTTATAGTCTTGTAACCTGTTTGTAGTCGTACAAATTTGCCATCTGTACATGACTTATAAATAAATCCCTTTTTGTTCCACTAATGTAGTCTCCAAAAATGCATCATTACAGTATGGTAGTAACATCTGAACAGGACACACAGGGCAGGATTGTCCTGCCCCACCTACCGCAAGAACACGGGCAAGACGCCACCAATGGAAAAATCCATTGACCTTGGGCGGGCATGTCCGGTCGCCAGGTGAATGTGGCTGGAGAATCCCGCTCATGGAATCTACAAAGGGATTAGATAAATGTGAGTGGGCAAACACCTGACAAATGGACTATAACGTGGGAACGTGTGAAATTGTCCATTTTGGAAAGCTGAATTGCACTAGAGTTGCGCTTCTGCTGGGAGTATCCCGCAATTCAATATCCCTCGCCATGCAAATTTATGCATGATGAGGAATGTGAGGAATTCTCCAGGAAAGCCTGATATCTGGCCGCCATTTTGAGCGGGCGGCCCAATAGTGAAGTCCCGTGGCCAGCCACAACACCCTGCACTGCAAATCAGCCTTCCACATCGCAAAGTAGCCCACCCCCCCCCAGATTTTCTGACTTCTCTCCCTTCACACAAGTAAGGGGGTGAACCAACCACCCCCCGGGATCCCATAAATATGGAGACCCCAAGACAGGGACTCCCTAACTAGGGAGACTGTTCCAAGACCTCCGAACTAGGGAAATCCCTCATAGGAACCCCCTTAATAGAGACCCTCCCAGAGGGACCTCCTAACTAAAGGAACCCCCAACAAGGACCCCCTAGATAGAGGGACACCCCAATCGAGACCCCCCCTAACTAAAGGAACTCCCCCACAGGGGCAACCTAAATAGAGGTACCCCACTCCCCCCAGAAAAAGACCCCTGTCTAGAAGCTAGAGTGTAGTCCGGACAGGGGCAGTGAAAACATTGTGGTTGTGACACTTATCTGGAAGCACCATGTTTCCATTGGGCGGCACAGCAACACAGTGGTTAGCACTGTTGCTTCACAGCGCCAGGGACCCGGATTCGATTTAAGGCTTGCATCACTGTCTGCGAGGAGTCTGCACACTCTCCCCGTGTCTGCATGGATTTCCTCCGGGTCCTCCAGTTTCCTCCCACAAGTCCCGAAAGACGTGGCTGTTAGGTGAATTGGACTTTCTGAATTCTTTCTCTGTGTACACCAGCAGGTGCCGGAGTATGGTGACTAGGTGATTTTCACAGTAACTTCATTGCAGTGTTAATGTAAGCCTACTTGTGACAGTAATAAAGATTATTATTATTCCTGGAAAGAGAACAGCTGTGATCTGTGTTTAAACCCCTCAGATCCACTAGCTGCAAGACATTCATTCATTTCTGATCGTGGGCTATGATTGACAGCTTCCACAAAACAGCTGTTACCCTTGCTTCAATCATCTTCTTCACTCTAAACCACAATGTTTACAAACACCAATCACGTCAAAGAAAATGAAGTGCTGTCAATTTCCAGCACAGCAGTTCAAATTCACACAAAAGTGATGGGGCGTGATTGGAATGCTCTATAGTTTTCACACAGGGGTCTCTTTTTTGGGGGGGCAGGGAAATCTGATGAGGCATCTCTCTAGTTAGGGCGGTCCCCCTGTACATGGGTCCCTGGGGGCTTCCCTATTTAGGGGTCATGAGGGGTCTCCCTATTTAAGGGGTTCCTAGGGGAGTCTCCCTATTTAGGGGATCCCTGGGTGGGGTCCTATCATTTGGGGGTCCCTGTGGGGCTCACTCTAGTTAGAGGGTTGTTTTGGGTATCTAACTGTGGGGGATGTCTCTAGTTAAGGTGTCCCTGGGGAGGGGTGTCTCCTGTTTTAGTGGTTTGATGGGGTGGGGCGGTCTGGGTCTGGTAGTGGAGGTGTGGGCAGGGCACGCAGTGTGGGGGAGAGGGTGGGCAACCTCCTTAGGGAGTTACCCCTTGCACCACCATGTGTTCCACCATGCCAGGTCCAAGTTGGTGATACCTGTTGTAATCCGCGCCCACGTGATTCCCGGTCTGGAGGACCAGAGAATTGCGAGGGCCCGGAAAATCTGATGCTGGATCTTCTAAGTGGATTATTACCAGTTATTCGGACCTATTTGTATCTATTACCACCTACTCGTTGGCACACGAGCAAGAAACCTGATCCTGCCATCAGGGAGGGGCTTGAGCATCGTGATCGGTGCTGAATCCATTTTCCCCCCGACACCCGATTCTTCACCACACTGGGGACCCCGCTGTAGGTGGTGGGTGGTGGAGAATTCAGCCCATTGTCTAAATGCTGAGATTTCAGAGTTCTGAGATGCAAAGGGATCTTGGTGTTCTAGTGCATGAATTGCAAGAGGCTATTATTAAGGTACAGTAAGTAATTAGGAAAGCTAATAGAGTGTTATCATTTATTGAAATGGGAATTTGATGTAAAAGTAGGGATTATATGCTTTGGTTATCCATGACATTTTGAAACCACATCGAGAGTATTGTGTACAGTTTTGATCTCCTTATTTAAGGACGGATGCAACTACATTGGAAGAATTCAGAGCAGGTTTACTGGATTAATACCAAGAATGGGGGTTGCCTGATGACAAAAGGTGGACATGATAGGCTTGTATCCACTGGAGTAGACTAAGAGGCAACTTGATTGAAACATAGAAGATGCTGAGGGAATTTGACAGTATCAATGTGGGGAGGATGTTTCCTCTTGTGGGAGAACCTCGTACTAGGAGCTACTATTTAAAAATCAGGGGATCAGCATTTATGACAGAGAGGAGGAGAATTTTTATGACAGAGAGGAGGAGCATCTTCCTCAAAAGGCAGTGGAGGCAGAGTATTTGAATATTTTTAAGGCAGACGTAGATAGATTCTGGATGAGCAAGAGGACACAAGGTTATCGGGGGTAAGCTGGAATGTGGAGTTGAGATTGCGATCAGATAAACTATGATATTATTGAATAGCGGCAGAACAGACCCGAACTGCCGAGTGGCCTATTCCTGCTCCTAATTCGTATGTTTGTATTCTTACAATCCATGAGATTGAGGTACCACAGCGGGAAGAGTCTTCTTGGGTGGGGTCAAGGATTTTGGATTCTCTTTCTGAAATGTGTACATCTCCGTAAACAATCATCTTGCTAACTTCAAACTGGACATGAGAGCCACTGTTATGGTCTGCTGGGCTAAGTAACTGTTGCTGGGAGACCTCTGGCTATTAATGACAGACACACCAATCTCTGGGTCTGGAGGAATCTGGGGCCGGATTCTCAGAACCCCCGACGGGTTGGAGAATCGCCGGGGGCGGGGGGGGGGGGGGGGGGGGGGGGGGGGGGCGTGAATCCCGCCCCGCCGCTCTGATGACGGCTGTCGAATTCTCTGCAGCTGGTTTTTATGCGGAGGCGGGGATCGCGCTATGCCAGTCGGGGGTCATTGGCAGTGACCCCCCCCGCCGATTCTTCGGTCCCCGAGGGGCCGAGCGGCCACCCGTTTACGGCCAGTCCCGCCAGCGTGGTTTAGACCAGGTCCGTACCAGCAAGACCTGGCTCTGAGGGCAGCCTGCGGAGTCCTTGGCGGGGGGCGCGGGGGGATCCGGCCCCCCGCCAAGGGCTCCTGTGCATGTGCCAACTCACACCGGCCGGCGGAGGCCCTTCAGTGCCGGTTGGCGCGGCGCCAACCTTGCCAGCGCTGGCCTAGCCCCTTCTGGTTGGCCCGCACTGGAGTCATTCACGCTACTGCTCAGCGGCGGGACTACCCGCCCCGCCGGGTAGGGGAGAATCCTGCCCCTTATATCCAGTTAGTGGTAAGGGATGGGATTCTCCAATAATGGGGCTATTTGCCCAGTCCCACCGACGTGAAAACTGGCATCAACCACTCCACTGTCAACGGCCCTCGAAAGTGAGGAATTCTCCACTTTCTAGGGTGTTAGGTTGGCGCCGGAGTGGTTCCCGCAGCTCCATCCAGCGCCGAAAGGTCGGCGCGGGTTCACACATGCGCGGAACGGGCGGCGTATTTCCGCACATGTGCTGAACGGGTGGGGGTTCCCTTCTCCGCGCCGGCCCGGGCAGTGAATATGGCGGAGCCCAACAGGTGCCTGGCACGGAGGAAAGAAGGCCCCCCACGGAACCAGCCCACCCGCTGATCAATAGGCCCCGATTGCGGGCCAGGCCACCGTGGGGGCCTCCCATGGGGTCGGATCCCCCCACCAATCCCCCCACCCACCCGTTCTGAAAAAAGGCACCGGAGAACAGGGAAGCCGGCGTCGGGGCCGGGGGGGGGGGGGGGGGGCGAGATTTACCCGCCGCCGGGTCGGAGAATCCGGGCCAAGATCCTAGAACCACTAAGGCATGGCGGCAAGCAGATATTCAAAGTCATGTACGTCATGCAAAATCAATCTTTTCTGTCTTGAGCAGAGATTCCTCTGTTAACCTTAACCTTCTTAAAATGGCAGAGGGCGTCAGCACAATCTCTGCTGTTAACTACATGCAACTGCAAGTTCCCAAGTGACCCGCCAGTCAAGAGATTCTCAACTGGGACCTCAGTTCTAAATTGTCTTCATTCTTCACAGCGCCACTTTGTCCAATTTCTTTGTAAGTGGCAGAAGGTCCGATCAGCCAGACCTTCAGATAATTACCACTGTACCTCGAGTGGAAGACACACTGAAAAGTGGCCAGCAACAAAAGAATGAACCCAAACTGCAGTCTCCATCGGTTGCTGCCGGGCTGTCTGTCAAGTTACAGATGCTGCAACCTCCAGCCACAGGGAAAGCTACAAGATGATGCTGGAGCATGGAACGAGCAACCATCAACTCACCAGAGCACACTTCAGACAGGTACAGAGACAAACGGAAAAACACAGTATCGTAATAATACCCAAATTGTAAGGTGAGCCCACTGACGAGGAACATTCAAACAACAGGGTGAGACACCTTCAACTCCCACAATGATCACGGTACACCACACAGAAAATGAAAAATCACGTTCGTACCAGGAATGAATGGGAACAAGGGAAAGCTGGTGATCCCCGATCAGAGCAGATGGGTATTTGACAAAGAGAAGTACAATTCGAAGGAGCAGAAAAAGTGAATCAGAAGAAAACAACCAAGTGCCGAAAACAGAGATGATAGCTCAAGCTCTGAATTAACAAAGGTTGCCCAACAGACCTTACTGCTCCTCCAAATATGACCAGAACATGACCTGACAGAATTGTCAAGCCGACTGAATTGATAAAGTCAGAGAGTTCAGACTTGTGGTGGGGATTAGGCGATGGTGGTGTTGGTGGCTGGTAAAGCAGAAGTAGCATGTTTGTAATGTAAATACATTGGGTTAAGTCTTCAGCGGAGGTAATCATACACAATCATAGAATCCCTACTGTACAGAAAGAGGCCATTCAGCCCATCGAGTCCGCACTGATTTGGAAACAGCACCCTACGTAGGCCCACGCCCCCACCCTACCCAGTAATCTCACATAATCCTTTGGGTTCTAAGGGGCAATTTAGTATGGCCAATCCACCTAACCTGCGCATCTTTTGACTATTGGAGGAAACCGGAGCACCCAAAGGAAACTCACGCACCCATGGGAGAATGTGCAGACTCCACACAGTCACCCGAGGACGGAATTGAACCTGGGTCCCTGGTGCTGTGAGGCAGTGGTGTTAACCACTGTGCCACCATGCCGCCCATATGATATAAGGGTATCTGACATTGCGAGGGTTAATGTGGTACTGGGATCAGTACCGCCCACAATGTTGTGTAAAGAAACACAGATCCTGAGGTTAAACTCAGTTGTGGACTGGTTAGAGACCTATATAGAAGCCAGTATGGAGTTAATCACAGCTTGGGCAATACTCTTTATATATGTCATAGCTGTGTGATATCACGGGGCCTCACGGTAGCATGGTGGTTAGCATCAATGCTTCACAGCTCCAGGGTCCCAGGTTCGATTCCCGGCTGGGTCACTGTCTGTGTGGAGTCTGCACGTCCTCCCCGTGTGTGCGTGGGTTTCCTCCGGGTGCTCCGGTTTCCTCCCACAGTCCAAAGATGTGCAGGTTAGGTGGATTGGCCATGCTAAATTGCCCGTAGTGTAAGGTTAATGGGGGGATTGTTGGGATACGGGTTACGTGGGTTTAAGTAGGGTGATCATTGCTCGGCACAACATCAAGGGCTGAAGGGCCTGTTCTGTGCTGTACTGTTCTACGTTCTATGTTCTAAACATTGAATGTTTAAACTCACAAGACTTACTGAAGACCTACTGAACGTACAACAGAAAACAAATGTCTCCTTTAGCTGTTCTTGTGGATCAGGCGGAGTTGGAGTCCAAAATCTCCCGGGCATCACAAGGAATCCTTTGGCATTTCCCAGCCTGATCACACGTCTCACTCCTGCACCCTGATTGCTGATCACTCCCAGCTCCTGAATGATGGCGTCTGGACTCACTGGACTCTGACTGCCACCTTTGCTGCTAATGTTCCTTCATACCAGCCAGTCAGCCAGCCGATCCACTTGACCTGGTGCCAGGTTTTGCTACGCAGATGGCTCTCCATAAATATTGAGGTCATGGTGTCAATTACTGAGCTATAGTTCCTCTGTGCTGAGAGTTATAATGCATGTCAATGAATGAAAGCCCCATTGTACTGGGAGTTTTCGCGTCATTCAATAAATGACAAACTTTGTATTGGGAGGTGTAATTTTGATGGGTAAAAGTCCTATTATAGTGGGATATATACTGTTAATCAATGATTTACAGTTACACTATATGGGGGGCTATATTGGCACTCAACGGGTGGCCATGCTGTAAAAGATGGTGCAAAGTTAGTAATTGTATGATAATCAGGTCAAACATTTTAATCCAAAATTAGGGGCCAGATCTTTGTGTCCTCCTGGAATCAGGAATGGGGTCAGAAACCACCAAAACTTTGTTTTATTAAACAGAATATTTAAATTTCCCTCTATATAAAAGGTCCATAGATGGGAAGTCTAAGGGACGGATCATGATCTCGCATATATGTTATCTGCCATCAGGATCGTAATTGATAACCCAAGGGAAAATTTGTACTTCATGTTCTCCAATATTTCTATTGAGTCATGAGGGATTTGGAAAGTCTAAAAGGAAACTGCCTTGTTTGAGAGCTTGGGAACCTTGGGGGAAACCTACTGAGGTGCCAGGAACATTCTGACATGGATGTATTAGTTGTTTTGACAACTTCAAATGTCATTATTAGATGCTGTTTCTAAGTTAGAGATATGATTTACTGCAGTGAGTAATCATAGGACTTTGGCTGCAAAGGTATGTTACATTGATCTGCATTAAGAAAGTGTTATTATGCATTCAAAACTGAAGAAAATAATACTTTGGTGATCTAGTGTTGAACAGAAGTCAGTTAAATATCCACAAAGCTTTAAATTAAAAAAATATAATGGTTTGTCGATTTTTCTGAGGGAAAGAGAAACATCTGTCCCTGGACTGCTTTGATTGACAGACCATCTGGTGTAGCTTCGAAAAAACTAGATGTTTTTCTACTTTCCAAAGGCTCAATTGTTTGTAGCAAGACAATCCAGGAGACCCGAGAAAAAAGGTTCACTTAAGTTTATTATAAACCTAAAGGTTTAGGCTGCTGCTGTGGCATGCAACAGTAGAGTCCCAGCTGGGGACAAACGACAGGGCCTGTCCCAGTTCAGGCTGGTATTTAAAGGGCTAAGTAATGAACCCCAGCTGGGCGGATCTTTGCTCATTAGCAGGGAAGGTTGTATTCTGAGATTCATGCGAGATCTATCAATCAATCAATCTATCAATGTATCCCCTTGGGCCTTGTGAGGGTTATCACGTCCCTTCCCCCCCCGCCTAGTCAAAATGTCCACCTCAATGCCCTGCTTATGGGGCCTTCTTCGCCTGGCCACATGGTTGCCAGCGGTAGAGCCAGGTCAGGGGGCATATAGCGAGTCGGGGATCATCTCTTCTGCGCATAGAGTCGAAGGGCAATTGCTGGGGGCTCCTCTTTGACCGGGACATCCCTTGGGAGGTCTATCACCTCTGTGTCCATATCGGAGGCCGGGTCTTCATTATCCTGTTAACTTGAATGTTGGTCCCTGACAAGCTCTGCCTCTGGGCCATTGGATTGCACAAAGGATGCTGAGCATACCAATTTGCCTGGCATGATTTCCTTTAAGGTGGCCTCCCTGTGCCTGAGATGGTCCACGTGTTTTTGTACGCCTTTTTTTCCTAGTCTTGACCTTGTACAAGACTGGCCCCATTTTCTTCAACATGATTTTAACGGCTCCACTGCATAAGTTGCCAATCTGGCCCCAGTACTGCTTAAGTCAAGGGGAACGATGCCCATTCAGAGTTGACAAAATGTCTTGCTGTCCAATGATGGAGACGTCGGCTCCTATGTCAGTATCCATTCTAGGGGTGACCATTAACATGGAGCTTAATCCGGATCAGAGCCACTTTGGGGGCGATGATGCAGTTCAGTTGTACCAGCTCCTCCTCCTCCATCTGGTCAATGTGTGAGACCCTGGCCTGAGGTGGCTTCATCCTCTGGCCAGCGCGGTATGTATTCTGCTGATCCTGGCGGCCTTGGCTTTGGTGTGTGCTTTGATTGCATGTGCAGCAATGAGTGCGCCCTGTAATCCTCCGGTGAGGCATCCCTCTGTCTGTGGTGTTTCATGGTCATCGAGCCTTGTCTTGGTACTTTATACCTGATTGTTGACTTAGAGGAGGATGGGTCACATGAGGGAATGCAGTTTTTTTGGATGGGTGTTGTCCGATGCTGTGAATGTTGTAATCGTTGGAATTCTGGAATTCCTGGGTCCTTTTTTCGAAATTTTCCCGAGGTGAAGCCTGTTCCGAGGCTCTTTGTTCAGCCCAGGGAGGCTCTTCCAATAGTTTCCTCTGGATTGCTTTGTTATTTATTCTGCATACTAATCGGTATCCGAGCATCTCTGGGAGGGACGGTCCATACTCACAGTGTTCCACTAGTTTCTGGAGTCGTGTTTGGAATTCTGTTACCTATTCTCCAGGGATTCCTGGGCGGCACGGCGGCACAGTGGTTAGCACTTCTGTCTCACAGTGTCAGCGGCTCGGGTTCAATTCCGATCTTGGGTGACTGTGCGGAGTCCACACGTTCTCCTCATGTGTGTGCTTCGGTTTCCTCCCACAGTCACAAGGATGTGCAAGTTAGGTGGCTAACTTAGTCATGCTAAATTGCCCCTTATCATCCAAAGAATTGCAGGTTAAGTGGGGTTATGAGGATGGGGGTGGGGAAGTGGACCTGGGGTGCTCTTTCAGACTCGATGGGCCAAATGATCTCCTTCCGCACTGCAGGAATTCCGTGTTAATTCTACGATTCTTCTGGCTGTATTGATACTACATCTTTATAACATTACAAATGGTTTCGAGTCATAGTTGTTCACCACTAGTTTGATGAGTTAGTTGAAAGACTAGGGTTGCTGAGTAGGTGAGGCTTCTGATGATACCGAACGTTGGGGCTCCGCAAGTGGACAGGAGAATCTGTCGGTCTTCTGCATCTATGCCGATTTCCTGAAAGTAATGTCGCATTCTTTCAGCATATTTGCCCCATTCCTCTATGCCTTCATCGTATGGCTTGAACTACCTGAACAGCGGCATCTTTGAATTTCCTTCTGTTTTGTTTTATTATTCTGTTCCGGCAAAGCTGTCCAGAATCACTTTTTTCCCCTTTTTCCTCATCATCAGCATAATCATCCAGGTGACCCAAGAAAGAAGGTTCACTTAAGTTTATTATAAATTTAAAGATTAAGGCGACTCCCGCGGCATACAACAATTGGGTCCCAGTCAGGGCCTAGTGAGAGGACTGGTCCCGGTTCGGCCAGGTACTTAAAGGGCTAAGTAATAAGCCCCAGCTGGGTGGACCTCCGCCCATTAGAGGAGAAGCTGGTATTCTATGAATCCCACAGGGAGATCTATCAGTGTATCTCCTTGGGCCTCATGAGGGTTATCACAGTAGCCCCAATGGTTCATTGAGAGCTGAACCCATTGCAAATTTATTTTAATCATTCAAGGGATTTGGGTGCTCTGGTTGAGCCAGCATTTATTGCCCATCACTAATTTCCCTTGAAGAGGTGGTGGAGAGTTGCCTCCTTGAACCACCGCAGTCCATATGATGTATATGCACCCGCAGTTCTGACCGGGAGTGAGTCCCAGCGACAGTGAAAGAATGGCAATATAGTTCTCGGTCAGGATGGTGTGTGGTATGGAGGGAAACCTCTAATTATTGGTGTTCCCATGCATAGAACATAGAACATAGAACGATACAGCGCAGTACAGGCCCTTCGGCCCTCGATGTTGCACCGACATGGAAAAAAACTAAAGGCCATCTAACCTACACTATGCCCTTATCATCCATATGCTTATCCAATAAACTTTTAAATGCCCTCAATGTTGGCGAGTTCACTACTGTTGCAGGTAGGGCATTCCACGGCCTCACCACTCTTTGCGTCTGCATCCCTTGTCCTTAAACTCAATGGTCGTGGTCTTCGGTTGGAAGATGCTGTCTCAGGAGGCTTGTTAGGTTCCTGCAGCACATCTTGTAGATTGCACACACTGCTATCACTATGCATTGGTGGTGGGTGAAGTGAACGGGGTACCAATGAAGCGGGCTGTTTTGCCCGATATGGTGCCAAACTTCTTGAGTGTTGTTGGAACTGCACTCATCCAGGCAAGTTGAGAGTATTCCAACAAACTCCTGATTTGCACCTTGTAGATGGTGGGCAGGCTTTGGGGAATCAGGTGGTAAGTGACTTGTCGCAGGGCACATAGCCTCAGACCTGCTCGTGTACCCACAGTATTTACATGGATATCCTGGTTCAGATTCTGAGCAATGGTAATGATAACCTCCAGGATTGTGATTGTGGGGGACTGAATAATGATAATGCCATTGAATGCCAACGGGCTATGGTTAAATTCTCTCTTGTTGGAGTTGGTCATTGCCTGGCACTTGTGTGACATGAGTGTTACTGGCCACTTGTCAACCCAAGCTTGGATATTGCCCAGGCCTCACTGCATTTGGACATGCACGGCTTCAATGCTTGGCTTAGTTTCAAAATCAGTTCTATCACTTATCTCAGCAGGGGCCTGTGCACACAGTTTGATCATTTTAAGAGGTTATTAAAGGATTATGTATTTTTGATTATGTATTTTTGTTATGGGGTGTGAGTCAGTGACCCCGTTGTGCCCAACTCAGAGCCGGGCGCAATGAGTGAATCATGCGCGAGCCCAAATCGGGCTCCGCGCCGGGCCAATCCCGAATCAGCACCACCCAACGCATTCTGGATCTCGCCCTTGCTGGATGAGATCCAGATCTCAATATTTAAATGAGCCTAAGTCTAATTTAAGTGCCTGGATGCTGGATTCGCCTGGCACCTGGTACTCAACGGCTGTACCTGGGGAGACCTCGCTGTTTAGTACTGATCCCGTAATGGCACCTAGGGGGGTGGAGGGACTCTCAGGCCATTGGAGACCTCTGGTTTGTCAGGGACAGGACAGGGTGGTAACCTAACACTCCCCCTGGCACCTGGGCACTTTGTCACTAAGTTTTTTCATTGGGTCTGGATTTTTACTTATTTTTCATATCCATTTCAAAGATTTCCTACTGTTGCTGAGGACTGTACACAGTGGATACTGGGTGAGTAGCTGTGCAATGGCATACGGAGTACAAGGAGGGTGGCAGGGAGATTATGAAAAGGCATAGTGGGGGCATGTCGTGAGGGGAGTAGGGAGTGGTGGCTAGAGGGCATAGAAAATGGGGCAGCAGGGTAGCATGGTGGTTAGCATAAATGCTTCACAGCTCCAGGGTCCCAGGTTCGATTCCCGGCTGGGTCACTGTCTGTGTGGAGTCTGCACGTCCTCCCCCTGTGTGCGTGGGTTTCCTCCGGGTGCTCCGGTTTCCTCCCACAGTCCAAAGATGTGCGGGTTAGGTGGATTGGCCATGCTAAATTGCCCGTAGTGTCCTAATAAAAGTAAGGTTAAGGGGGGGTTGTTGGGTTACGGATATAGGGTGGATACGTGGGTTTGAGTAGGGTGATCATGGCTCGGCACAACATTGAGGGCCGAAGGGCCTGTTCTGTGCTGTACTGTTCTATGTTCTATGTAAAATGTGGACCGCTGGGCCAATATCCCAAGTGAACTGAGGCAAGCCTTCGAACCAGGCCGCCTTGACACCTCAATTTTCGGATGCTGCCTCAGGAGTTGGGAAACCTGAAGCCTGCCTGTCCACATCTCCAAAATCTGTGATTTTGGACAAAAGTGACAGGCTTGGGTTTCTGAAGTCGGGAAATGGCCCAAATTGCGATCCTAAGGTCAACAAGAAAATCTAAGAATGAACAAAATGAATTCATAGTGTAATGAGGGGCACAGGGTGAGCTCCATAAATTTCCACCCAATAGTAATGGGTTGGATTTGCAATGCAAACATCATTCTGTCATAGGAAATCCATGAATCCTTTCCAAAAAGCAAACATGTTGCTGGCATTCCAACAAATTTTCTAGTCAAGAAGAGGGTGAAAGTAGTACTGAAGACTTGTGCTCCAGGACTTTCCTCCCCCTGAGCCAAGCTGTTCCAGTACAGCTACAACACTGGCATCTACCAGGCAATGTGAAAAATTGCCCAGGTGTGTCCTGTACACAAGAAACAGGACAAATCCAACCCAGCCAATTACCACCCTATCAGTCTACTCTCCAGCATTAGAAAAAGGATGGAAGGAGTCATCAACAGTGTGATCAAGTGGCATTTACTCAGCAATTACCTGCTCAAGGACGCTCAGTTTGGGTGTAGCCAGGGTCATTCAGTTCCTGACCTCATTACAGCCTTGATTCAAACATGGACAAAAGAGCTGAATGCCAGAGGTGAGGTGAGAGTGACTGCTCTTGACATTTGATCGAGTATGGCATGAAGGAGCCCTAGCTAATCTGGAGTAAATGTGAATTAGGTGGAAATCTCTCCGCTGGTTGGAGTCATACCTGCCACATAGGAAGATGGTTTTGGTGGTTGGAGGTCAATCATCTCAGCTCCAGGTCATCACTGCAGGTGTTCCTCAGAATAGCATGCTAGGCCCAACCATCTTCAGCTGCTTCATCAATGACCTTCTTCCATCATATGGTCAGAAGTGGGGATGTTTGTGGATGACTGCACAATGTTCAGCACCTTTTGTGACTCCTCAAATATTGAAGCAGCCCAAGTCCAAATACAGCAAGCCGTGGACAATATCCAGGCTTGGGCTGACAGGTGGCAAGGTACATTTGTGCCACTCAAGTGCCAGGCAATGACTATCTTCTACAGGAGAGGATCTAACCATTGCTCCTTGACATTAAATGGCATTGCCGTAGCTGAATCCCCCACAATCAACATTCTGGGGGGTTACCATTGATCAGAACCTGAACTGGACGAGCCGCATTAATACTTTGGCTATCAGGGCAGGTCAAAGGTTAGAATTTGTACAGTGAGCAACTCACTTCCTGTTCCCCCAAAGTCTGTCCACCATCTACAAGGTACAGGTCAGGAATGCAATGGAATACTCTTCACTTGCCTGGATGAATGCACCTCCAACAACACTCAAGAAGCTCAACACCATCCAGGACCAAGCAGCCAGCTTGATAGCTCCCCCTTCCACAAACATTCAAACCCTCCACCACCGACGAACAGTGGCTGCCATGTGTACCATCTACAAGATGCACTGCAGTAACTCACCAAGTTTTCTTAGCGAACACCTTCCAAACCCACTTGAAGGACAAGAGCAGCAGCCACCTGTGAACCCCACCACCTGGAGGATCCCCTCCAAGTAACTCACCAACCTGACTTGGAAATACCTCACAGCTCCTTCACCGGAACTCCATCCCTAACAGCAGTGGGTGTACCTACACCTCAAGGACTGAAGCAATTCAAGAAGGCAACTCACCACCACCTTCTGAAGGGCAATTAGGGATGGGCAATAAATGCTGGTTGCCCACACCCCGTAAATGATTTTTTAAAAATCCGCAATTTGTAACTACCAGGGAGACCTAGTAAAAATGTAGCTTTCTCTCACTAATGGATTGCCTGTCTCAGTGTATTAATGCAAAATTACTTCACTTCCCAGTCTTGTGCTTTTCTTATCATTACCTCAGGACAGGAGCTACATATAAATTAGCCACTTGTCCCTCACACAATGTAAGCTCACGTCAGATGTGAAATACTTACAGGAGAAAAATAACTTGTCAAGCTCAGAATACTGTCACTCAAAAGTGGTGTGGTGGACTACGGCGGTCTTGTTTGCATTTTCCTAATCTAATGCAGAACCTTGACTTGCTGAGTCAGTCGGGAAGTGTTTCTAAGAACATTTTTCTATGTCTGACGGTGCGCAGTGTAGTAATTGGTCTGACCCACATACCTTCACTTACATACAAGGTTTCTGTAGCATTCCTCCTGGCTTCCTCGAACGATACGCAAACATTACACAGAAGCATTGTGATGTGTCTGAAAACTGAAAGGAGAGATCTTCATTTTGACGTTTAATTTAAATGTTAGGAAAAATCTTTTCAGCAAGTTAGCTGACTCCGCAAGAAGCCGTGTGCAGTATCCAGCTATTTTAGGACAAATTCAAGAGTCCATGTTGCTGAATCGGTAGCATATAAGTCATGATTAAATGACTCTGTTGAGATTGCACCCTGAGTACTGTGTCCAGTTCTAGCCTCGAAGACATGAAAGACACATTCGAACCCTGGAGGCAAAGAAAGACTGAATCATAAGGAAACACCTGGGTAAAGTTGCGTTGTTCATTACTGACAGTAGTTGACTGAGAAAGAATCCCAGAGATAGAAAATGGTATGAAAAATAAACTGAGAACACACCTTCAATTCAAATAAGGATCATGGACTAGACAATTGATTCTGAGACTGGGAACCATACTCTTCTTTTTGTTGAATGAAGATGCACCGGACTCAAATTGAAATTATTTGGGAAGCTTTTCATGGAAGAATGCCTTGTTCAGGATGTTGTCTCACTATGCTGCTCACTTCCGTTTGTATTTAATCTGCAATTCGAAATATGTGGAGAATCTAAAGAGGCCCAGTTGGTTTATGTGAGGCCCGAGAGATTATGGGGAGACTTAGTCAAACTATTCAAATTCCTGATAGGTTTTGATCGTGGAAATAAGGAGAAACTGTTTCCACTGAAAGAAGGTGGTTACCTGAGGATGTACATTTAAGGTAAATGGAAAGAGAGACAAGCAGGTGAGGAGATTTTTTTTAACCATTGAGTTTTTATGAGCTGAAATGGTTATGTTCAGAAAGGAATTGAATAAATATTTGAAGGGGAGAAATTGCATCGGAACATAGGAACAGAGGACTTAAGAGCAGGAATTACTCTGGTGGATGGATAGAGTGGGGGAAGTAGCCGAGGTAGGGTGCTCTTTCAGAGGGTCAGTGCTGACTTTGAGGGCTGAATGGCTTCCTTCTGCACTGTAGAGATTCTATGGAAGAGGAGGCCATTTAGCCCTTCCATCCTGCACCGCCATTCAATAGGATCATGGCTAATCTGGTTGTATTCCCAACTCCATGTTCATGCCTGCCTTCAGTAACCCTTGACTCCCTTGTCTTTCAAAAATCCATTTACCTCAGCCTTGAATAAACCTAATGAACCAGTCTCCAGTGCTCTCTGGAGTAGAGAACTCCACAGAGTAATGACCCCCGACAGAGAAAAGTTCTCCTCATCTCAGTCTTAAAAGGGTGATCTCTTATTCTTAAATTGTGTCTCCCAGCTCTCGACCCCTTGATGAGTGGAAACATCTTCCTGGTATTTACCCTCAATTACCTCTCATTCTTTTAACCTCCAATGGGTAAAGGCCTAATTATCCCAACATTCTGCTTCCTGTTCGCTAACTAATTTTTTCTCCATGCTAATGTTTTCCCTTCTACACCATATGCTCTCATCATTTGAAGGTGCAGGGGACTTGTACAAACTGAATTCCTTTTTCAAAGGGCCAGCACGGACAGAATGACAAAATTATCTCCTTTTGTGCTATAAGACTCTATGGGCAGAATGTTACTGGCCCCCAGGAGCTGAAATGGAGGAGGGGGGGAGCGATAAAATAGAGACGGAGGAACTGTGCCGGATTGACACCCAAACCAGGTTCCCCCACTGAGGAGTTTTACCGATGGCACAACCAGGATCTGGTTATAAGGAGGCGGCAGCCAATTTTAATTTGTAAAGGGCATATTGATGGCTAGTTTGCCAGATCACTGACTTTTTTCTGACAGCGGGTAAACCCCATGCTGAGTAGGCGGGGAGGGGACTGGTAGTGGGGTTGAAAACAGAAAGGGGACTGCAGGCCAGGAGAGACAGTTTTCAAGGCCGCACTCATTTTCCTGGAGTGACTTTTGCTCCCATACTTAGCCTCTCAGTGTTTCAAAAACATTAAAAAAAAATCTTACATACTGAAGGCTATAGGGCCTCTCGCTGCCTCATGGCGGTCAGCTCCCGCTGGGCTGCTGGCTTTCTGATTGTGCTGGCAGCTCTTGGCCATCCTGAATACCATGGCTGCCCCATTGTCAGCCATTTAATTAGCTTCCGCCCCTAAAACTCAGAGGGAAGGCCCGCCGATACCCATGTGTTGGGGTCACACATTTGCACCTGGCATTGGACATTCTGCCCAAAAGGTAAGAGACAGCCCTGTCACCCCATAAAACCAATGGAAACATTATTCATAACAGCAAAATGCTGCAGATGTTGGAAATCCGAAATAAAAATAATAAATTCGGGAAATGCTCAGCAAGTCAGGCAGCATCTACGGAGACAGGAACAGAGTTATCCTGTTGAGTCGATGAAATGAAGAAATGAAATGAAAATCGCTTGTCCCAAGTAGGCTTCAATGAAGTTACTGTGAAAAGCCCCTAGTCGCCACATTCCGGCGCCTGTTCGGGGAGGCTGGTACGGGAATTGAACCGTGCTGCTGGCCTGCCTTGGTCTGCTTTAAAAGCCAGCGATTTAGCCCTGTGTGCTAAACCAGCCCCTGACTGATAATCAGTAGACAAAACGTTTCTTCAATTATTTATCTTATACTTGACTTCATTTCCATGCTGACTGTCCATTACATGTCAGACTATGGGCGCGATTTAACAGGAAAGTATTAAGTGCCAGTCCAGATGCGATTGTCTTGTGTTCCCCGATGGCCGTGCTGGTGAGATCGCCGCTCGCATTACTAATAATAATAATCTATATTGTCACAAGTAGGCTTACACTAACACTGCAATAACGTTACTGTGAAAATCCTCTAGTCACAACACTATGACACCTGTTTGGGTACACAGGGGGAGAATTCAGAAAGTCCAATTCACCTAATAAGCATGTCTTTTGGGAATTGTGGGAGGAAACCGGAGCACCAGAGTAAACCCACGCAGACACGGGGAGAACATGCAGACTCCGCACAGACAGTGACCCAAGCTGGGAATCGAACCCTGTCCCTGGCGCTGTGAAGCAACAGTGCTCACCACTGTGCTACAATGCCGCCAACAACACTTAGTGCTGGAACTGAGCTCACATGAGCTTCTCACTATTACTGGCTGCTTTTAAATGCTCCCTCACCACTCATGCCCAGTCAGCGCACAAGCATGGCAGCGGGTAGACCTGTTCCTCACTTTGGGCATGCGCCCTGGCCAAGCTTCTGGACACAGTGGATGTGAGATGGGACATCCTGTTCCCCCGAGGGGGATCAGAAGGCCAGCAGCAGGGTCACTAATACTGCCTGGGAGGCAGTGACAGCGGTTGTTAGTGTGGGCAGCATGACGAGGAAGACAGCCGTCCAATGTCAGAGGAAGACCCAGATCTCCACTGAGCTGCCAGGATAAGTTACCACCTTGCTCCTGGCATCGGTACTGCTTGCCACCTCTCAAATTTCCAAACCCCTCCCCCAAAAATTACTGCTGTCACCTCGCACCTCCCCACATCCCATCTTCATGTTTGCTCCTCGCACCCCTTGGCATCCACCAGGACAGCCCCTTCATGTCAAGTTGCGGTGCCCAAACATGCCACCTGTCATAGACCTGACACAGTAGCACAGCGGTTAGCACAGTAGTTTCACAGCTTCAGGGTCTCAGGTTCGATCCCTGGTTTCAGTCACTGTCTAGCGTTCATTAGCAGAGGTATTGAATTTAAGAGCCGTGAGGTGATGATGCAGCTGTACAAAACCTTGGTCAGGCCACATTTGGAGTACTGTGTGCAGTTCTGGTCACTTCATTTTGGGAAGGATGTGGAAGCTTTGGAAAAGGTGCAAAGGAGATTTACCAGGATGTTGCCTCGAATGGAGAATAGGTCTTACAAGGAAAGGTTGAGGGTGCTAGGCCTTTTCTCATTAGAACGGCGAAGGATGAGGGGTAACTTGATAGAGGTTTATAAGATGATCAGGGGAATAGATAGAGTAGACAGTCAGAGACTTTTTCCTCGGTGGAACAAACCATTACAAGGGGACATAAATTTAAGGTAAATGGTGGAAGATATAGGGGGGATGTCAGAGGTAGGTTCTTTACCCAAAGAGTAGTGGGGCCATGGAATCCACTGCCTGTGGAAGTAGTTGAGTCGGAAACGTTAGGGACCTTCAAGCGGCTATTGGATAGGTACATGGATTAGGGTAGAATAATGGAGTATAGATTAATTTCTTCTTAAGGGCACCGCGGTAGCATTGTGGATAGCACAATTGCTTCACAGCTCCAGGGTCCCAAGCTCGATTTCGACTTGGGTCACTGTCTGTGTGGAGTCTGCACATCCTCCCCGTGTGCGCGTGGGTTTCCTCCGGGTGCTCTGGTTTCCTCCCACAGTCCAAAGATGTGCAGGTTGGGTGGATTGGTCATGAAAAATTGCCCTTAGTGTCCAAAATTCTATGATTAACCCAAGACAAAAGTTTGGCACAACATCGTGGGCCGAAGGGCCTGTTCTGTGATGTATTTTTCTATCTATCTATCTATGTGGAGTTTGCACTTCTCCCCGTGTCTGCGTGGGTTTCCTCCGGGTGCTCTGGCTTCCTCCTACAGTTCAAAGATGTGCAGGTTAGGTGGATAGGCTATGCTAAATTGCCTTTAGTCTGCAAAAAGGTTAGGTGGTGTTGCTGGGTTACGGCGATAGGGTGGAGGTGTGGAGCTTGAGTTGGGTGCTCTTCCCAAAGGTCAGTGCAGACTCAATGGGCGGAATGGCCTCCTTCTGTACTGTAAATTCATTGACGCCCCGATCACAGTCACTGTTCCATATTGGTATCAATACAAAACTATATCAGCTTAGCTTCACACAAAATACCCAAATACACGGTATCAGCCCTTGCAGGTTATTCAACAGAAATGGAGGGTAAGCCTGAGAATGTGTTATCATGTCCAGAACTTTGTCGTAGAAATGATCTGTTCAGCAATGCATTACTTGTCGGTTGTTCCACGTATCAGTGCCATTCTCCGCCCATGAGCCACAGCTGTGCAGGTCCTGCCACACAGTCTAATCCCATCTGAACCAAATCCTGGCAGCCACATATTCCTCTGGTGCTCCAGATGAAGTTGAACATGCTTAACTTGCAGCGTGCATGACCCATGGTAATGTGCTACTTACATGCAGCACTCACCACTCCAGCCACAAAAGTATCAGCAATCTGTAAAAGCATTCCTTCAACATCTTCATCAGGTGGCCCACTTGGATCAGTGTCACGCACCAGGTCCCGCGGCATTTTCTTGCTTCAAGCCGGATTGCCTTCTGGACTCATACGTCCCCCTGAGCCCGGTGTTCCGGGATCCAAGTAGAAAAAATTGTACTTCTTTCAGGTTATAGAAAAAGAAGGAAATAGCAACAGCAGCCACCAGGCATTTTCAGCTACAAGCAGTACCAATCAGCAAACACAATCTACAGAAACACTTGAGAATATTTTGTGTATTAAACGATCAACAGTACCCACTGAAAACCAACTACATAACAGTTCATATATCATACTAACTATTAATCAACAAGGAAATGGCACGGTGACAGATGCACACAAGTACCCTTTCATGACAGAATATCAGTACAAACCTAAAGCTACAGCAGTCTATACAAAGAAAACCAAGTACACATTGAATATTAAACACTCAACAGTACAATAATGTCACCAGTAATCTTCAAAAGCATTTCTTCAACACCTTCATTAAGTTGCTCAGCAAAGTGGCCCACCACCCCTTCCCCTGCTGCAGCATTGGCAGTAGGTCATCTTACTTCCTCTCTTTCCTTGTTCCAGGCCACAGAAGCAAAAGAGATGACAGCAAACAAACATATGGCTTCCAGACATTAAACAGGCAAAGTACAATAAAGTCACCAGCAATCTGCAAAAGCATTTCTTCAATACCTTCATCAAGTTGCTCAGTCTAATCAATCCGTCACCCCTTCCTCTTGTCCAACATTGGCAGTCGGTCATCTTCTTGCTCCTGGCCACAGAAACAAAAGAGGCAGCAGTAAACAGGCACACAGCTTGCAGGAAGCTGCAGCAGCATTCAGATCAATCCCCTTCTCTCACCCTCTCTTGAAGCTCCCAGCAGTAGACTATCAACAGTGTAAAATCACACCGGAAAGTCACACTGATGCAGAGCACAGAAGAAGAGTGAAAGAGAACCCTTTACCCTTCTCCAGCTCTAGCAGTAGACCATCTTAGGTCCTCCCCTTCCTTACTCCAGACCATGGCAGCAAAAGAGGTGACAGCAAACAAACACACAGCCTTCAGGCATTTGCAGCTACCAGCAGAGCACTCAGCAAACACAACCTGTGGCATCACTTGAGAGCTGTGAAGTGCACACTTAAATAAGAAGGCCAATTCCTTCTTAGCACAAAACCCCCAATTGTGAAGCTAGAGATAGAGACTGCACACAGTCAAAGGGAGTCAACGTGACCATCAGCAAATAACGAAGAACAGGGCTCTGCCCTGGAGGTTTTTGGTATGATAGATAGGCAGCAGCTGCAGTTGCCACTATTATGGCTATTCACAATATTTAAAGATAGCTTGAAGGCCTCATGGATGATAAGCCCCCCCCCCCCCCCCCCCCTCCCCACCCCACCCATGGCCAAGGGGCGACCGCAGACCTGGAAAGCTTCAGTCCTCCGACCAAGTACAAAACCCCTGAGGGTCTCCCTGCCGAGCACTTAAGCAACAGCTCCAGTGCCCTTGAACTGCATGGCGGAGAAATGGAAATGGCAACTCACCTCCTCAGATCCCCTCAGCAGCCATTGCGCCAGCTTCACGTTTTTAAAAAGGAGTACGATTAAAAGGGAGCTGATTAATTCCGGGAGGCCATTACATTTGACTTCAATCTCGTGAATGAAGTTCTAATGCTAATTGTAGTTAATGATATGCTCACCATATTTGGCCGTGATCCAGAACTCGCCATTGGGAGCAGGCCAGTTAGATGGCAAACTGATTCGCACCTACCGCGTACCTTGATTTTGGCCTTTCCTGCTATTTAATTGGTGTACCCAAATCTATGCAGCGCACAACGTGGGTTTGTTAAAATGCGGCCTACATTTTGAGGATTATTGATTAATTGATGCTTTGATTGTCTTTTGCGGATGGAGGATGGGGAGGTGGTACCATCCAGATAATGGAAGTACCACTATGTTGGTATTAATACTAGGGAGCCATTTATGAACAGGTACAGCTCAACTCATTTGACTCCCTCAATTTGCATCTGGGTTCTGGGTGAATGAATGCTCCAACGGATGCATCAAGGTTCTTACGGAGCAGTCCAGAAACAGTCCAGCAGCAGGAAAGTTAACACGACTAAGACTTTGGAATAGTGTCCAAGAACTCCTCTCAGCTCCTGGTCCCTCCAAGCCGTGCAGACCAGGGGCAGGAATCTCCCAAAATTGGACTATGTCCCAACACCGGCGTAAAAGTGCTCGAGTTTTACTCCAGACATTCCTGTCAAAATGTGGTGCTAATTCAATGCCCTGCAAGGGGCCAGCAGGGACCCGGAGTAAATCTTGCAGCTTTAGCTGCGGATACCGGCCCCCGCACTACCGGTTTGGAGTCCACGCATGCGCAAGGCGGCGGCTTTCAGAGGCCGCTCTGAGCTCCACGGCGGACTCGCATCGGAGCCAGACTCAAAAATCACATCGACCACGCGCCCCATAATCTAACCGCACGGATCTAACCCCCGGCCGCCCATAAGGCCCCCCCCCCCCCGGTGTCTGATCTCCACGCCCCCCACTAGGGCGGCCACGGACTGAGTCTGCAGCCACCATGCCAGCGTCCCGACCAGTAATAGGTGGTTAGTTCCACATCGTCGGGAACTCGGCCAGTCAGGAGCAGAGGATCGCTGGGCGGGCCTTTGTCAATGGGCCCCCAGCCGCGCGGCGTACTCTGCGATCATGCCGATTTTTGGGCACGGAAAATCACCGGACTGTGCCAGGCCCGATTTCGGCGTAAAAGTGGATTCTCTGCTCCCGCGCTGAACGTGATTTTTGGCGTAGGGCTGCGGAAAATCCAGCCCCAGAACTATGTTAAAAACCATTTTTTAAAAATAATGAGGTTTGAACAAAATCCATCACAAGAATTGAGAATGCTATTTGCTGCTCAAATGGTTACATGGTGGAAATTATTCTTTAAGTCTTTATCGCTCAAGGTTCATGCTGCCAGCCTTGCTGGCAAGTCTTTTCAAAGTTTGTGTATAGTGTGCATTTCAGTTGAAGGCCGGGCCATTTGAAGTTCCTTGTAATCAGACGTTTTCTTGTGCAGGAGCGCTTGACATAACAAACTTGATTTTGTATTCACGACAAAAGAAGTCTGTGATATCTGATCAACAAAATGGAAACTTCGAATGTCAAGGTGTGCATTTTTAACATTTCGCTGTCTAAACTCTTCAGCTCCTCTCAGCCATAACAGGGTCACTATCTGCAGCTTCTCTTTACTGTCCAGTGAGGGGAAGCTGCTACTCTTTATTCAGCCAACAGCTCCCACCGCCCCCCCCCCCCCCCCCCATCCCTGTGACCCCCCCCGCCTTGGTCGACTGCAACAAAGGTTTTTTTCATTAATTTCTTTTCTCAATAAATGCCTTTTTCCAGTTCAGATGCGCTTACGTTTTAAGTAAGAGCGGGCCAATCAAATTTTCTTGAGTCATTGAAAGAGTTATGAGTTACTAAACCCGAGATAAAAATAAAAAAAGATGCGACAAAGCACACACGGTTCTCAGAAGTAAGAAAGGTTAGGGTCCAAATAAAAATTAAAATAATATTGTTTTGTTATTTATTCATGGGATGTTGCCATCGCTGCCAAAGTGGATGCTATTTGCTGCTCAAATGGTTACATGGTGGAAATTATTCTTTAATTCTTTATCGCTCAAGGTTCATGCTGCCAGCCTTGCTGGCAAGTCTTTTCAAAGTTTGTGTATTGTGTGCATTTCAGTTGAAGGCCGGGCCATTTGAAGTTCCTTGTAATCAGACGTTTTCTTGTGCAGGAGCGCTTGACATATTTGTTGCCCTTGAGAAGGCGTTGATGAGCTGCCCAAATATACAATCAAGTCCTTTGCTTGTCCTTGAGGTGTAGATTGCTGACCGTTCTGGCCCATTTGACGTTATCTGGTGTCCTTTAAAATCCTGGAGATTAATTGAATTTCCAGTACTTGCACTTTGCTGCAGACCATTTTGACTTTCGAGAGAGAGAACTCCCTTCAGCAGTTTTTCAGGAGACTTTGATGACTTACTCTTGTTTCCGCAAGTCTCAGGACATTTGGACATACATCATAGGGTACTGCTCTAGTCTTGAGACTTGTTCTCCTTTCATGGACCCCAGTGGGTCTTCAGAAACTGCTGTATTTTTTCTATGATGGTCTGTACATCTGACATTGAATCAACTAAGTTGGCTGCAGCGCTTCGGTTCAGTCTAATCCTTTCCAGCCAAGAACAGTTGGAAAACTTCCTTGGACCAGGTGGGGCATAGATTTAACGCAAGGGGAAGGCTGTTTAAAGGAGATGTGAGGTAAACCTTTATACCCAGAGGGTGGTGGGAGTCTGGAACTTGCTGCCTGGAAGGGTGGTGAAGGCAGAGACCTTCATAACATTTAAGAAGTATTTAGATGTGCACATGTGATCCCAAGGCATACAAGGTTATTGGTCAAGTGCTGGGAATTGGGATTAGAATAGTTAGGTGGTTGTTTTTGACTGGCGCAGACTCGATGGGCTGAAGGGCATTTTCTGTGCCACATGACTATGACATAGATTCATAGAACAGTACAGCACAGAACAGGCCCTTCGGCCCTCGATGTTGTGCCGAGCCATGACCACCCTACTCAAACCCACGTATCCACCCGTAACCCAACAACCCCCCCACCAACCTTACTTTTTAGGACACTACGGGCAATTTAGCATGGCCAATCCACCTAACCCGCACACCTTTGGACTGCGGGAGGAAACCGGAGCACCCGGAGGAAACCCACGCACACACGGGGAGGACGTGCAGACTCCACACAGTGACCCAGCCGGGAATCGAACCTGGGACCCTGGAGCTGTGAAGCATTTATGCTAACCACCATGCTACCGTGCTGCCCCTAACATGGAGTGGTAGCTCTGCAGTTTGCCCACTTGGCTCAAGATTTGACAGATGTAACCTCTCAGGGGGACTATTTCCTCAGTGTAGGCCCTCAAGATTACATCTACTGGCTTCAAAGGCAGGTGATTTAGTTTCCATTCGTAGATGGTTTCAGAAATTAGAGAGATGGCAGCCCCCATATCGATTCCTTTGAATGAGTTGCGTATCTTCCCTTCAGCGTTCTTCTCTGGAGAAGTTATGTTACTCCAGCAAGCTCTTGCTGTGTGGCCAGTTCTGCCAGATTTTTTAACCTGCTGTCCTTGCTCCAGCAATAAGCCTGTGAATGGCCCATTTTTGCACAGCCATCACCTCTCTGTTGCTGGGCACACCTCTTCTGGTTGGCAGCCAGTTTATGGATCCTCGTGCTTGCTCATAGTTTAGAAGCCTCCTTACCTATGAGCTCCATTGAAACAGCAATATCTAATGCAGTGTTCATGCTTCGATTTCGTTCCATTAATAATCTTCTCTAAATGGCCTAATTTTTCAAAACAAATTATCTCGAATTGTGTTCTCCAGCAATCGCCAAATTCACAAATCTACAAGTCGCTTGAAGGTTACGATGAACGCTACAATATATTCCCCTTCTAACTGATTCTTTGATTAAATCGCAACATCTCCGCAATAATCAATAGTTTTGGTGCGTAATGGTCTTCCAATATCTTAACCAATTATTGATACATCTTTGTTTAAAAAACTTTAGAGTACTCAATTCATTTTTTCCAATTAAGGGGCAATTTAGTGTCGTCAATCGACCTAGCCTGAACATCTTTGGGTTGAGGGGGGCGAAACCCACGCAGACACGGGGAGAATGTGCAAACTCCACACGGACAGTGACCCAGAGCCGGGATCGAACCTGGGACCTCGGCGCCATGAGGCAGCAGGGCTAACCCATTGCGCCACTGGGCTGCCCCTTTCTTGATACATCTTAACCCCAAGTTTCTCAGGCTGAATCAAGCTTCTTAACAAATTGGAAGTTTTGCTTCTAATTACACGTAGGCATAACCTTAATATCTTCTTAAATCTTATTGGCTGGAATATAATGATGGAATCTTTCTGAGTAAGGCTTTCAGTTCTCTGAGACTTCATCAAATGAGCCCATTACTCCAAAATTTCCCACCCCTTTTAATGGTATCGAAATGTGCTCCCAACTTCCCTTAAATTAATGGTCTAGTTAAATGTTAAATTACCAATTGTAACAGCTTTAACTCACATCACAAGCTGTGGGAATCTTTTGTTCGTTGCACTGCTCTACCTCTCGCACAAGGCAAGCTCTGCAACCTGGATGCAGTTACATTGGAGGCAATTAATAGGATGTTCACTATATTTACTCCAAAGATCAGGGTCTTATAAAGAGAGATTGAGCAGTTTAGGCCTATGCTCTAGAGATTAGAAGAATGCGCGGGGATATAATTGGGGCATATGAGATGATAAAAGATATTGACAAAGTAGAGCGGATGCTTCCTTTTGTGGGGCAATCTAGAACGAGAGGTCATAGTTTGAGGATAAGGGGTAGCAGATTTAAAACAGAGATAAGGAGAAAATACTTCTCTCAATGGGTCCTGAATCTGTGGAATTCACTACCCCAGCGTGCGGTGGATGTCATGGCATTTAGTCACTTCAAGGAGACAGACAGATTCTTAATTACAAATGGCTTGAAGGGTTATGGAGAATGGGCAGGAAGGGTGGCACGGTGGCACAGCAGTTAGCACTGCTTCCTCACAGCTCCAGGGATCCATGTTCAATTCCGGCCTCGGATGACTCTGTGGAGTTTGCACTTTCTCCCCGTGTCTGCATGGGTTTCTTCCAGGTGCTCCGGTTTCCTCCTATGGTCCAAAGATGTGCAAGTTAGGTGGACTGGCCAGGCTAAATTGCCCCTCAGTGTCCAAAACGCTAAGCGGGTTTACTGGGTTAGGGGGATGGGGTGGAGCCACGGCTTAAGTAGGGTGTTCTTTCCAAGGGCCGGTACAGATTCGATGGGCCAAATGGCCTCCTTCTGCACTGTAAGTTCTCTGATTCTGTGAAAGTGGAGGTGAGGCCAAGAGGAGATCAGCCATGATGGTATTGAATTGCGGAGCATGCTCGATTGGCTAAAATGACTACCCTTGCTCCTCGTTCTTATGTTCTAATGTTCTCCTTTTTAAATAAATTTAGAGTACCAAAATAATTTTTTCAATTTAGCGTGGCCAGTTCTCCTACACTGCAGATCTTTTTGGGTTGTGAGGGTGAGACCCACACAGACACGGGGAGAATGTTCTAATGTTCTTATGAACTCCTTGGACTGCCGGGTTAAAATTGGTATGTGCCCTTCCTTTGAATTTCTCCCCCAAAAACTTCAAGTTCTCATCGTCGAAGTTCGGCCTTTCTCTTCCTTCTGAAGATAATTTTTTTTCTTCTGTTCCGTTCCTTGTCGCCAGCTTCATTTTTCAAACAGCTGTATCTTTAGACTAACCGTACAAAAGAAGTAGTTTGCAGATGAAATAAAATGAAATGAATATCGCTTATTGTCACAAGTAGGCTTCAAGTTAAGTTCCTGTGAAAAGCCCCTCGTCACCACATTCCGGCGCCTGTTCGGGGAGGCTGATACGGGAATTGAACCGTGCTGCTGGCCTGCCCTCAAAGCCAGCGATTTAGCCCTGTGCTAAATCAGATGCACATGGGTTGAAAGCAGCATGAACAAAGGTTTATTAAATAGGTCTTCACTATCATAGGGAGATACTAGACTAAGAGCAAAAGCCGGCAAAGTAGCTGATGATGCCACGCCAGCCACATGACTTGGTTCATAAAGAGGCATTGCACGCAACTACAATAACCCACACATATTACAGTATTCCATCACACTGCTCATTTATGCCTTGCAGATTGTGATCAGGGTTTGGGGAGTCAGAGGGTGAGTTACTTGCTGCAGGATTCTTAGCTTCTGATCTGCTCTTACAGCCATGGTATTTAAGTGGCTGGTTCAGTCGTGTTTCTGGTCAATGAAAGCCCCCAGTGTGTTGATAGTGGGGGATTCAGCGATGGTAATGCCATTGAATGGTGTGCCTTGCAGCTTGTTGAACAAGAAATCACATTTTTCATCTTTCATCTCAGAAGCTTTTGACACATTTCAAGGTAGCAGAAACCAAAAGGAGATGGGGTTATTTCATCCTCCACAAGGTTTTTTAATGTCAGTTGTGTATCTGGCTGGTTAGTGGTTCCCATTATCTTGACAGAATTACAGTTGACTAAAGTCAACTCCTTGCATTTTTAAAGCTGCGGTGTTTGTCCCATTTATGGGGCGATTTGCCGGGAGGGTCATGTGACCCAGGTAGCCAATGAGGGACCAGGGTGGGGGGGGGGGGGGGGGGGGGGGGGGGATCACTCGAGCAAGCACGGGTTTCTGAATCAATTTGATTCTGGAAGCTGATTCGCAGCCATTAGGCTGCAAGCCTGTGTTGGGCGTGACTCAATTTGAGTTCCGCTGAACGGTGGGTGAAGTGTTTCTTTGTGCCTGCAGCACCGAGAAAGACCCTGCCATTCAGCGACACTTTGCCTTTTTTTTGGCCTCGGCAAGGAACTCCCTGTTGAGGCTACTCTTTAAGTCATTTCCTGCGAGCTCAGCTCATGGGACACATGAAGTCACAGTGTTGGATAATGGAACAGCATTCACAAGTGCTGAATTGCAAAATTTCACCTCTTTCAATGGTAATAAGCACGCCAGGACTGCACCTTACCACCCAGCATCCAATGGATTGGCTGAACAAACAGTCCAAACCTTCAAACCGGAGCTAAAGAAGCAGTCAGGGAGACCTTGGAAACCAGAATCTCATGATTTCTTCTGGGCTATAGAACCACTCTACAATGGGAGTGCCAGCAGCCGATGTATTGATGGGACGATGTCTTAGGACCTGACTAAGCCGCTGTTTCCGAATTTGCCAGGGAGGGTAGAGGCCAGTCAGTGTAGTTGGAAGAAAAATCATAATTCAGTCAAATCAATAAGATCACTTTCAGTGGAGGAAGCCATGTATGTCAGAAATTTTGGAAGTGGTTTGGTTGAGTCCCAGGAATTGTATCAAAAGCAGGATCTTTGTCTTATGAAGTGCATGTACAAGGAAAAATCATCCAGAAGCATGTGGACCATTTATGATGAAGAGGGTTGTCCGAGCAGCCAGTACTATCACCTAAAATCATGTTGCCAGCAGGAAACAGTGCCGTCTAACCAAGCAGTAAAGTACCAAGCCAGCCTGTGAGAGACAGGCCAGTCTATCGATCCCTTAGAAACAGATGTACCTGAGCAGATGCTGGGTAGAACCATAGAATTCCTGCAGTGCAGAAGGAGATCTTTTGGCCCATCAACACTGCCCAACCCTCTGAAAGAACACCCTACCCAGGCCCACCCTCACCCTGTTCTCGTAACCATAACCCCACCTAACCTACACATTTTTGGACTGTAGGAGGAAATCAGAGCACCCGGAGGAAACCCACGCAGACACAGGAGAAAGTGCAAACTCCTCACAGAGAGTCACCAGATGCTAGAATTGAGCCCGTGTCCCTGGTGCTCTGAAGCAACAGTGCTAGCCATTGTGCTGCCCTGCAGATAGCACCCCAGAGGAGTTACATCGCTCCACTGGAAATTGGAAATCAACTGAAAGGCTCAACTTATGATGGACTGATTGCATGTGTTTAATGTTCTAATAATTGGGAACTATGGGCGAAATTCTCCGACCCCCACGACGGGTCGGAGAATAGCGGGAGGGCCTTCCCGACATTTTTCCCGCCCTCCCGCTATTCTCCCCCACCCCCCGCCCAACTCCCGACACGAATCGCTGCCGCCGTTTTTTTACGGCCGGCAGCGATTCACAGCTGTTCGATGGGCCGAAGTCCCAGCCCTTTACGCCATTTTTACGAACGGCAAACACACCGGGCGCGATTCTCCCAAAACGGGAGAAATCGTAAAGCTGGCGTCAAACCCGGGTGGGTTTGACGCCACCGCGCCCCTTCCCGACCGGGAACCGATTCTGGTCCCCGGTCGGGGCTAGCAGCCCGACGCCGTAGGCTCCGGCATGACGGGTTTAACGAATATCGTTAAGCCCGCTTGCCGGAGTTAGCGCCGGCTGACGTGTCATATGACGTCAGCCGCGCATGCGCGGATTGGAAGACTCCAACCCGCGCATGCGCGGATGACGTCATCGCGTATTTGCGCGAAACCCGCGCATGCGCGGGCCGGGTTGCCCCTCAGCCGCCCCGCGAATGGATACTGCGGGGTGGCGGAAGGAGAAAGAGTGCGCGGGCATCGGGCCCGCTGCCCGCGATCGGTGCCCACCGATCGCGGGCCCATGGCACCCTTGGCACGGCCGTGGTACTGCCGTGCCAATCGGTGCCATGGTTATGAAAAGCTAGTTTGTGACACCGTTTTTACGAACGGCCAGACCAGGTGTGTTTGCCGTTCGTAAAAACGGCGTAAAGGGCTGGGACTTCGGCCCATCGAACAGCTATGAATCGCTGCCGGCCGTAAAAAAACGGCGGCAGCGATTCGGGTCGGGAGTTGGGCGGGGGGTGGGGGAGAATAGCGGGAGGGCGGGAAAAATGTCGGGAAGGCTCTCCCGCTATTCTCCGACCCGTCGTGGGGGTCGGAGAATTTCGCCCATCTGGTCTGACCGTTCGTAAAAACGGCGTCACAAACTCGCTTTTCATAACCATGGCACCGATTGGCACGGCAGTACCACGGCCCCACCGATCGCGGGCAGCGGGCCCGATGCCCGCGCACTCTTTCTCCTTCCGCCGCCCCGCAGTATCCATTCGTGGGGCGGCTGAGGGGCAACCCGGCCCGCGCATGCGCGGGTTTCGCGCAAATACGCGATGATGTCATCCGCGCATGCGCGGGTTGGAGTCTTCCAATCCGCGCATGCGCGGCTGACGTCATATGACTCGTCAGCCGGCGCTAACTCCGGCAAGCGGGCTTAACGATATTCGTTAAGCCCGTCATGCCGGAGCCTACGGCGTCGGGCTGCTAGCCCCGACCGGGGACCAGAATCGGTTCCCGGTCGGGAATGGGCGCGCTGGCGTCAAACCCGCCCGGGTTTGACGCCAGCTTTACGATTTCTCCCGTTTTGGGAGAATCGCGCCCTATGTAACTATATTTTTTGGTTCGCTGATGAAGTTATATGTCGATCTCACTCAGTCACAGTTTCCCGTCATCATGATATTAGAGTAAGCGCGATCAGCACTTGTGTGAATTAAAACCATCTCTTCTAGCTTTATATTGGTCTATGATGAAGCTTTTTCATGGAGCTAGCTATATATAATAAAATGGAATTGTATTAATGCATGTGAATCATGTCTTTAGACTCCAATTATTCACTCTGGCTTTGCTTTTCATTCTTCTTGGAGTGAAAAATGCTATTTTTGTATTTTTTCCTATTCACTTTTTTCTCTGTGTTCTTTTCCTCTCATTCTACCCTACTCCCTTTTCTCTCATTCTGACCTCCTTCTTTCTGCTCTGCATGTTCTTCTCGTTCTCGAGTTCCTACCGCGCTTAATTCCTGAGTCAGTCTTTCTCCATCATCCTGCTCTGTTTCTACAGTCTCTTGGATTCACCTTCCATGTTGTTTTAGCTCCTTATGCTCCTTTGTTTGCCTTGCCTTAACCCTGCTACCCCTTGTGTTTCTCTTCACCAATTTTTCCTGAGTATTTTGCTGTTCTTCTTCATCTCTTGGATTTCAGTATCTCCTTTTATCTGTAGCTTCTGGTCCACCCTTGGGAATTTAGGAACAGGAGTAGCCAGTTAGCCCCTCAATGGGAATTGGTGGCGTAGTGGTATTGTCGCTCGACTAGAAATCCAGAGGCCCACGGTAATGCTCTGGGGAGCCGGGTTCGAATCCCACCATGGTAGATGGTGGAGTTTCAGTTCCAAAAATACAAAAATCTGGAATTAAAAGTCTAACAATGACCATGAAACCACTGTCGATTGTGGTAAAAACCCATCTGGTTCACAAATGTCCTTCCAGGAAGCAAAAGTGCCGTCCATAGCTGGCTGGCCTACATGAGGCTCCAGACCCGCAGCAATGTGGGTGACTCTTAAATGGCCACTGAAATGGCTCAGCGAGCCACTCAGGTGTACCAAACCACCACCACCTTCTGAAGGGTGATTAGGGGTGTAAATCCTGGACAGAATGGATTTTTAAAAAAAGAACTGGTTCTGCCATTGAGTGAGGTCTTGTGATCTAACTCCACAAACCCAAATCTATCCTCGTTCGTCTTTGATGACAGTCATTCAGAGGTTTCCACTGCTACTCTTACAAGGGCATCAATGTTAAACTAATTGGGAAAAGGCGACTGTAACTGTGTCAACAAAACAAAAGAAAAATAGCGATCGATATTCAAACCAAAGGAAAATTACAAGGGAAAACCTCAAGGAAAATTACATTGCCAATTATTTTCTAAATATGCAAGTTACTTGAAAGTATTTCAAAAATAGTGGTGTACGAACAGCGAGATGGATCGGAGAGCTTATTATTAGCTCCCTTCAGGCCTCATTAAAAATATATATGTTCTGACAATAAAGCTAATATCATATTCTGCCTTTTCCCCGTGAATGCAACATTTCTCAGAAAATTAGGGGAATTTGTGACGGTATGGTAACATCCATCTGGCAAACAGGCGCTAAGCAACCTCTTTCATTTCACATCCAGCCCTAAAAGTATTGGGCCTCACTGGTAGCTGGAAGGGACAGCAGGAGACAATCATGAAGGTTGCATGGTTTCCCAGGAATAGTGTGTGCTCAGCTATCTTTGCAAATGAATCGTCAGAATGTACGGCAACCACAGGAGCAATTGAGCGACTAGGAAGATATGTTGCCTCACTGTGCATGCAAACAGCACAGAGGTTGGGCGGTGTTGGGTCGGGTTCCCAGCAAGGAACGGAATGGTGAGTTTACACAGGGTTTTCCTCCTCCAGGATAACGGAGGCTAGTGTGTAAAATAGGGATCGTTGCAGTGTGGCAGGCTGCAGGGTGTTCCCAGAAATCTAGTGTAGCCACCTGGGTTGGCCACTTTCCGATTCCAAAATGGATGCCTGCTAAGAATGCAGGGAAATTCAGCCAGGCACAGAGAAACAAGCAGGTGCAAGGTTTCCTATGTATTAAGACTTGCAAAAACCCAGACAGTACCGAAACCAGCAACCATCTGCATATTAATGAGCGATCCCCAGGAACAATTGGATACATTAAAGTAATCAAGACCAAACCAGACTCCTTGGCGCCAGCAGGAGCCAAGACAAAGGAAAGTCAACGGACACATAGGAACTGTCCAGCGATCAGGGAACAGCTCCAGTATTGAAGAAATCGATAGAAGCGATTGGAACTTAGTCCAATCAATTGGGACCATGTCCGGGGTCCGCCCAAAAGGGCGCGAAACCCCTGGGGACTATAAAATAGCGTCCCCAAGTTCAGTTCGATCTTCTTGGCAGGGTTTCTTGGCAGCTCTCAAAGAACTCTTGAACGTGACTCTCAACAAGGAGAGACCTGCCTAGCAGCTGCACCAACCAAGTAAGTCTCCAGTCAACGTACGCTACGAGATAGGCGCTCCTAGCTACTAGTCCATACCAGCTTTGAAGCTTGCAGACTCAGAATCGAACGAAAGGCCATTGTTCCCCTGGCCTGGTGGGCCATTTCCAAAGCTAAGTTCAGGCCTTTTAGTGTTATAGATAGTCTAGTAAGTAGAGTTTTATGCATGAGTAGTAATTGACTGTGTATAATAAATGTGTTTTGATTTGAAACTTACTAACTGGTGTATTGAGTTATTGATCAGCACTTGGCTTTGAACCTCGTGGTGGCATCAGAAAGATACCTGGCGACTCTAGAGCAAAGGTTATAAAACTGAGCAAATTAAGTAAAAACACAATTAGCAACACCTGACCAGCAATCAGATCTGGGAATATTACAGCCAAGTGGACTATGGTTCTTGTAGCACCCGAGTCTCACCTTTTTATCCAAAACTGTGACAGGTTGGGAACGGGATTGATGCATCATGTAATTATTTGAAATAATAATGAAAATTAAATTGATTTTGTGCTCATTAAGGTGAGGAGTATTAATACTGAGCAGGAAATTTTAGATGGCCAGTGTTTGCATCAAACACCACCATGGGCAGAATTTTTAAGATGGCAGGGTTTCCCTTCTTGCTATCCGAGGAGTTGGGAGCAAACACATTCCCATCGATGCTGCCTGCCCAGCAGCCATTTAATGCTCCAATGAATATTCATTGGCTGGAGGCAAGACTGCCGCCCCTGACTTGAGAGCCTCTGAGAGTTGTCAAGCAATCTGGTTCATAGAATCATTGAATCACGACAGTGCAGAAGAAGGTAATTCAGCCATCGAGTCTGCACCGACCCTCTGAAAGAGCACCCTACCTAGGTCTACGCCCCCACCCTATCCCTGTAAACCAGTAACCTTTTTGGACATTAAGGGGCAATTTAGCATGGCCAATCTATCTAAACGTCACATCTTTGAAAATCTGGTGGGAAGGCCATTTGAAAGGCTTCACGGCCTACAAAGCAGTCTACTTGTGGTTATTTTAAAAGCCGCATATGGCATATGGTATAACACAACACTGTGGCTGCTAATCGGGATTGTCTTGGCATCACCAGGATTTTTGGATTAACCTCCACAGAACATTGCTGCAAGTAAACTAGGAGAATGAAAATAGAGGCATTAAAGATATGTTTTTTTAATGGTTTGACTGATTTTGTTTACTAGCTGCAAAAATAGTGTAGCTGGGGAAATATGATAGCCATCCAAAGCCAGAATTGAACCCAGGTCCCTGGTGCTGTGATGCAGCAGCGCTGTCTAATATCCACTGTCTGATATCATCCAATTGAGGAACTGATTGTCTTCCTCCTTTCCAGTTTGTTTGGGAACCGGGTACACCGCAAAGACAGGTGTGTTGGACAACCAATTACACGGTTGAAGATGGGAAGTCTTGTAATGAAAGCTCCTGGTGTAACTCCAGCCAGAGTAAGCAAAGCCAGCGGTCGATCACTGTGCACTGTAACACAATGCAGTCCGATGTCAAGCAAGCTCTTAACTACTCCGCAATGTTGGTTCGAAAACTCAGCCATGCTGTGCGGCAGGCAGATGAGTTATTCCCCCACAGAGACGGGGTGAGTTGTGGCCGGGGGGGGGGGGGGGGGGGGGGGGGGGGAAGAGAGAGAGAGAGAGAGAGAGAGAGAGAGAGAGAATGGATATCGGACAGAAGTGTCCTCCTGCCTGGATTGCTTTGTGCACTATCTGGTGGACATAGCAGAGCCATGCAGCTGTAAGCTTCAGGACAGGGCAGAAGTAGTTGGAGCCTGATGGGAGGAGGAGTTTGCCTTCAAGTTAAAAGAAATTATGAATTCTGTTTTCCGGTTCTGTTGGTTGTGCTACAAGCGTCCTCTGTCTCAGGCAGCGGAGATAAACGTGTTTTGTAATATAGAAAAGATAAATAGTCTCCATTGACTGAATGACCTAAAAGGGACCAATGAGCTATCTCAGCACTTCAACAACCAACAACGTGATTCAGAGTTAATATTATTTTAGCAGTGGTTAGCACTGCTGCCTGACGGCGCCGAGGATCCGGTTTCTATCCCAGCCCCAGGTCACTGTCCGGGAGGAGTTTGCACATTCTCCCCGTGTCTGCATGGATCTCACCCCCATAGTCCAAATATGTGCAGGTTAGGTGGATTGGCCACCCTAAATTGCCCCTTAATTGGAAAAAAGAATTGGGTACTCTAAATCTAAAAAAAAAATTATTTTAATTTGAGTTACTTCCAAGTTGTTATGAGCCTTCACGAATGGCTCATTTGTTGGACTGAACTTCATTCATTTCCCTCATTCCAGCTGAAAAAAGATTACCTTACATAGGTCATTTGGAATCACCTCAAAGAGATTGCATAATGAATTGAATTGACCAAAAACATGGCAAGCATTTTGTGCCAACAGCATCTCCATAAGGAGCAATGAGCGACAAATCAGTTCATTGTTTTGAAGCAGAATTGGTTAACTAATGGATATTATTTTGGACAACATCCAGCCCTTCTTTAATTACTGTTATGTGATCTTTAATACACATTTGGATAAGCAGAGTAGACCTTCATTTAACATTTCATTCAAAAGATGGTACCTCCAGCAGTGAACCACTTCTTCGGTGAGGTATTAATTGAATTTGTTGCCCTCAGGTTTTGACGTGGGCCTTGGAATTAGAGCCTTCTCATTGAGAGACACAAACCTCCCAACTGATCGCAGCTTGCATCAAGCAGGGAATATGTTAATGTAAAGCACAAAATACAAATTAAATGTGAAAATTTAAACACAGTTTTGGCACAAAGAGGGATTTCCATTTGCTCAGGGAACCAAAGTTAAATCGGGTTCTCATGCCAAAGAAAAATGATATTATTTCGATGGAACAAGAATTGGTACTCAAACCACAACAGCATGCATTTATATAGAACCATTAAGGGAGTGAAATGTCCGACCTGCTTCACAGGAACAATATCAACAACATTTGAAACTAAGGCACATCTGGGTGATATTAGAACCTTGGCCGAAGAGGTATGTTTTTAGGAGCATTTCAAAGGAGGACAGATAGGTAGAGAGACGCAAAGGTTTAAGAAGAAAATTCAAGAGCTGAGAGCCCATGAAGCTGAAGACATGGGCACCAGTGATCGAAAGAGGAAAAAGCGCAGGGTCTGGGAGCAGGGGCCCGGGCAGTGTGTGGACCTCGGGGTCATAGAGTGAAGTCCTGTTTCAGAAACCTCTGTGCCTATATATAATCCTTTTCTTTGTTCTCAATAAACACTTTTTGGTTACACAAAAAACCTCCGCAGTATTGCTTCGAGCCACCACAGTGGGGGGAGGTGGTGTAAAATTGCAAGGACGGGTTCCCTCTGGAATATTACCTGGGCACGATTTTATGCCAGGGCGGGTAGGACCTCGGTGGGGAAACCTGCTTGTCCCTCAAGTGCATCTTGTAGATGGTGCACACGATTGCTACTGTGAGTCGGTGGTGGAGAGAGTGAATGTTGTGGAAGGGTAACCAATCAAGCAGACTGCTTTGTTTTGGATGGTGTTGAACTGCCCTCATCCAGACAAGCGTGGATTATTGAATCATGCTCCTGACTTCAGGCGGTGTTGGTAGACTTTGGGGGAGTCAGAAGGTGAATTACTCGCTGCAGGATTCCTAGCCTCTGACCTGCTTTTGTAGCCACAGTATTTATGGCTGGTCCAGTTCAGTTTCTGGTCAATGATAACCCCAGATGTTGATAGTGGGAGATTCAGTGATGGTAATGCCATTAAATGTCATGGGACGACCGTTTGATTCTCTCTTAATAGAGATGGTCATTGCCTTGCACTTGTGTAGAGCGAATGTTGCTTGCCATTTGTCAGCCCAAGCCTGGATATTATGAAGGTCTTGTTTCATTTACACATGGACTGCTTCAGTGTCTAAGGAATCACGAATGGTGTTAAACATTGCGCAATTATCAGCGAACATCCCCAGGTCCTGGCCTTATGCTGGAAGGAAGGTCACTGATGAAGCAGCTCAAGATGGTTGGGCTAGCACATTACCCTGAGAAACTCCTGCAGTGATGTCTCGTGATGATTGACCTCCAACCATTTTCCTTTGTGCTAGATATGACTCCAAACAGTGGAGTGTTTTCCCCCTGATTCTCATTGACTCCAGTTTTTTGGACTTTGGACTGTGGGAGGAAACTGGAGCTCCCTGATTAAACCTACGCAGACACGGGGCGAATGTACAAACTCTACACAGTCACCTGGGATCGGAATCGAACCTGGGTCTCTGGCGCTGTGAGGTAGCAGAGCTAACTACTGTGCAGGCCAATAGGCTTGATGCCATTATCGGTTAAAGGTTGCCTGATGCCAAGGGCAGTAACTCTCTCCTCACATCTCGAGTTCAGCTCTTTAGTCCATTTTTGAACCAAGGCGGTAATGAGGTCAGGAGCTGAGTGACCCTGGTGGAACCCAAACTGAATGTCAATGACCAGGCAGCTGCCAAGTAAGTGCTGCTTGATAGTACTGCTGATGACCCCTTCCATCACTTTACTCGTAATTGAGAGTAGACTGATAGGACGGGAATTGGTCGGATTTGATTAGCCCTGTTTCTTGTGTACAGGACACATCTGGGCAACTTTCCACATTGCTGGGTAGATACCAGCGTTGTAGCAGAACTGGGAACAATTTGGCTAGGGGTGAAGCAAATTCTGGAGCACAGGTCTTCAGTACTATTGCCAGAATACTGTCAGGGCCCATAGTCTTTGCAGTATCCAGAGTCTTCAGCTGTTTCTTGATATCATGTGGGATGAATCAAATTGGATGAAAATCTGTGATGCTGGGAACATCTGGTGGATCATCCGCTCAGCGCTTAGAAGGAGGCCATTCAGCCCATCGAGTCTGCACCCACCCTCTGAAAGAGCATCCTATCTAGGCACACACCCTCACCCTATCCTTGTAACCCAGTAACCCCACCTAACCTTTTGAACACTAAGGGGCAATTGATCATGGCCAATCCACCTAACCTGTACATCTTTTGACTGTGGGAGGAAATTGGAGCACCCAGAGGAAACCCACGCAGACGCGGGGAGAATGTACAAATTCCACACAGTCACCCAAGGCTGGAATTGAACCGGGGTCCTTGGCACTGTGAGGCAGCAGTGTTAACCACTATGCCACAGCAACACCTTCTGCTTCAGCCTTGTCTTTCGCACAGATGTGCTGGGCTCCTCCATCATTGAGGATGAGGATATTTGTGGCGCCTCCTCCTCCAGTCAGTTGTTTAATTGTCCACCACCATTCCCAACTAGATGTGGCAGGACTGCAGGCGTCAGACCTCCTCATGTTCAGGCTGAGGTAGAAAATCCCATGGTCCAATTTGCAGAAGAGCAAGGGACTCGTCCAATGTTCTGGACGACATTGGTTCTCAGGGAACCTCATCAAAAATAATAAGCTACCTGACCATTCATTCATTTGCTGTTCGTGGAATCTTGCGAACAAAAATTTGACTGTTGTGCTTGCTCACCCAACAGCAGGCTGGTTTAGCTCAGTGGGCTAGACAGCTGGTTTGTGACGCAGAACAAGGCCAGCAGCATGGCTTCAATTCCCGTACAAGCTGAGAATTCGGAATTCTTCCTCTGTACCCGAACAGGTGCCGGAATGTGGCGACTAGGTGCTTTACACAGTAATTTAATTGCAGTCTTAATGTAAGCTTACTTGTGACAATAAAGATGATTTATTTTAATTTTATTTAGCACCAAGGCTTATTTGGATGCAGAAGGTTCTGGGATCTCCTGAGGACAAGGCTGTTATCCAACTGTAAGCTCTTTCTTTTCTCTAGCCACTTAAAGCAGTTCTACAAATCAATGCCAATTTCCTTGTCTGATGCTCCTTGTGTGTCTCATTCCCACACGATAGTCTGACTTTGACAGTAATCTCCAGTTATTAGAATCATTACAGTGCAAAGGGAGGCCATTTGGCCCATTTAATCTGCACCAATCCTCCAAAAGAGCACTGTACATAGGCCCATGCCCCCACCCTATCCCTGTAACCCAGTAACCCCATCTAACCTTTTGGACACTAAGGGGCAATTTAGCATTGCCAATCCACCTAACATGCACATCTTTGGACTGTGGGAGGAAACTGGAGCACCCTGGAGGAAACCCACGCAGTCATGGGGAGAACGTGCAGACTTTGCACAGACATTCACCCAAGGATGGAATTGAGCCTAGCTCCCTAGCAGTGCTAACCACTCTGCCACCGTGTAGCCTCTGAGGATTGAGTTTAGTTCCGCTGTCATGGACCTTTATGCTTTAACTCCATGTCCAATACCATTGCACAAATGTATGTGGCAGGTAGCTGTTCATGAATGTTCTCAATAATCAGGTGATGGTTGTAATGGGTTGGAGAGAGGATGAGCTATGTTGATAGAAGCTGTCTCTTCTCATTGCTTCAAGCAGTTCCCACTTCCCAACCTCTTCTGTAATGTTGCATTACGCATTGGAGCTCTTAGCTCAGGGATTTCCTGTTCAGTAAAGGAGCATTCATTAATTCAACAAGGTCGTCGCTTGTAAGGTCCTCCATTTTGTTGCTTTTACGAATTACTAAATAAATAAGGGGATGTTCGAGAAACACGATACAAAAAAGGACTTGAATAATTAGAATGACGTGAAAAAATATGAAAATGGATGATGCTGTTTCTGTATCCTTTTTGTTTTGAATGAGCTCATTCTGACCTTTACTGGTCCGCTCGCAGCAAAGCATGGTGCCATCAAATGTTACAAATTCAACTGGGCTCCTCGTGTGTTAATCAAGATAAATCAGACGATGCTTTATTTTGTAAATCATGTAATGCATGTCAAATTATTCTGCCACGAAGAGGGAATTATGTATCGCCAGGCCCGTCCCTTAATGCCTTGATTTTGCAATGAGAAAATATACCTCTCATAGTGTCACAAGCTCATGGTGTCAGACAAGTTAGTCTCCCATAATCTTACACGTGGTAACTTAGAGAATGTGACTACTCTTTTACATGTCTCTCATGTCTTCATGCACAATTTTACCCTCTCTCGGTGGGAAATCGATGGAAATTGCCTCTTTTCATTCCACCCAATTTTGCTTCCCAATGAAGCCAGTGTAAAATGTCTGAGCTGATCCCATTTCTTTCCCCCTGGAGAGATCAGGATAAAATCACCGCCAGGTTCTTGTCAATGTTTCTTTCTGTCATATAAGGGTCTTTTACCCCTTACTTCTACAATTTATATCTCTCCCTGTCTTCATCTGCCTCTCTCAAATTACCGTTTCCTTTTGCTAGCAATGGTGGATGATCTGGTGCAGTATATTGGGTAAGGGCGTTGCCAATGGCTGCAGGTTGCACATAAGATGAGGATGGGAAATTTTGCTCCTCAGGAATTACCTACCCATTGTCCCATTACGGATGGCACAGTGGTTAGCATTGCTGCCTCACAGCACCAGAGACGCGGGCTCAATTCCAGTCTTGGGTGATTGCCTGTGTGGAATTTGTACGTTCTCCCTGTGTCTGCGTGGGTTTCCTCCGGGTGCTCCGGTTTCCTCCCACAGAAAATAGATGATGTTGTTTCTGTGTCCTTTTCATTTTGAATGAGCTCAGCCTGACCTTTATGGGTCCCCCAGCAGCAAAGCATAGTGCCATCAAATGTTATATATTCAGTGGGACTCCTAGTGTGTTAATCAAGATAAATTAGATGATGCCTTATTTTGTAAATAATGTGATGCAGTCCAAAGATGTGCAGTTAGGTGGAGTGGCCGTGCTAAAATTGCCCCTTAGTCTCTAGGGATATGCAGGTTTGGTCAAATTACAGTAGAGCAAGGAAGATATGTTGCAGGGATTGATTACGTAATTCAAAGGAAAAGGAGAAATTGAAGTAGTTATCAGAATGAGGGTGTGATATAAAGGGTGAAGAACGTCAGCTAGGTGAAAGGGGAAGCATGAGTAATTGGAAGATGTAGAATCCCTAGAGTGCAGACGGAGGCCATTCAACCCTTCGGGTCTGCACCAACCCTCTGAAAGAGCACCCTACCAAGGCCCACTTCCCCGCCCTGTCCCGATAACCCCACCTAACCTGCACATCTTTGGATGCTCAGGAACAATTCAGCATGGCCAATCCACCTAACATGTGTATATTTAGACTGTGGGAGGAAACCGGAGCACCCGGAGGAAACCCATGCAGACACGGGGAGAAAGTGCAAACTCCACATAGGCAGTCACCCAAGGCCGCAATCGAACCCGGGTCCCTGGCGCTGCGAGTCAGGAGTGCTAACCACTGTGTCACCGTAAAGTAACATTAAGCGAAGAAAACCAATGTTTATTCCTCTCCTCCTTCTGTCTCCCTCTCCCTTATCCAAGTCTCTCTCTCTCTTACATTCTAATTCCAGCCTCCCTCCTTCAGCTTAATGCATTTCTTGAGTGTACAAGAAGGCAAAACAAAACACAACTACTGCATGACCATTTTACTTTTTATATTTTCCTCATTCACTATAAGCTGGACCACAATAAAGCATGTGAAATTTCTCTCCTTCGTGTCTAATCTTCATTGAAGGAAAACTCACGAGCAGTAAAGACTTAGAAGTAAATGGAAATGGTTCCGTCAATACTGAATGGTGTAATTCCTGGGAAATTAGGTTCACTACACATGCTGTTACATTTGCTCACATCATTACGACTCTAGCAAACAATATTGGGGTCGAAATCCACCATGGGCGGTGATGCAAAACAGACAGGATGAGACTGACCATTCATTAAATACAGCGGCTGTATTTCAGTCCATTGATTGGTATAGACCTCACCATCAGGTGCTGTGTATAATGAGCAGCTTATCTGATATCAGCTATTTCCTGTGGCTGTGAGTAGGCAGAAGCAGTGGATCGCCATTATGGTTAATATAAGCAACACGCTGAGACAATGGGCTGCTGCCAGGGCAAGGGATAAAGGTAGAGCAGGTGCCATCTCACCAGGTGGCAAGGTCGCAAACAGTTGTGCAGTAGAGGATGTGGGTGATGTCTTTGATGGAGTGGCGCAGGGAAAAAGGCTGATGGGAATCCACCCTGGAATGTTTGGTGCACTAGTAGGCCTGTCAGAAAGTCTCGGTCATGAGAGCATAAAGCTGATCCAGCAACAACTTGGAAAATAAAGGCTTTCTGCAGAGCATGGAGTCTGTCCTTTGCCGTGTTGGCAAACACCATGATTTGATGCCCGAGGTTGGAGGCTGAAGGGGAGTTGAGGAGAAGCTTTTCCAATCAGGGCTGGTGGGAGTCTGGAACTCGCTACCTAAAATGCTGGTTAAGTCAGAGGCTCTAGTAACATTTAAGAAATATTTAGATATTCACCTATGCTGCCACAACCTCCAGGGCAATGGGCCAAGTGCTGGAAAATGGGATTAGTGTTGTCAGAACTTTGTTATCGGCATGGACATGAAGGGCCGAATGGCCCCCTTCTGCACACCTGATGGCTGGTGCTTCAACTTTCATTGCTTCACATAACATCTGGCTGGAGCTGTGGAAGCTCAGATTTCCATCCTGCAAATTCTGTTGTCTAACAAACGTGACTTGCTGCCATCATTGCTGCAGTGACCAACAGGGCTTGCAGGGTCTAATAACAGTCCAGCAATCTGCCCTCCAACACATTACTGGGATTGACGAGGCACTCTCCCGGGGAGGTGACTGTGGCTGCACAGAGCACGAACCATCTTCCCTCTGTCAGGCCGAACGCATTCATCCTCCTACCACTTGCCGATGCCCTTGCAGTTTCTTTGTCAATCAGCTAACCCAGACTAGAGTTGCGGCCATGGCAAAGATAGCATCGTCTGAAATGGGGCCTTCCAGAGCCAGATCTATATAAAGTCGCCTTGTAAGACCATCCACAGTCTTCCTCTGAAAGTCAGCAGCATTATTCCATCAGCCATGCCCCAACTAGAAAAATTCTGCTCTTCTTCAGCGTTTAGAAAAGTTCGTAAGCATTCAATGCTGATCTGACTTCAAATGGTGCAATTTGGAAAGACTATTCATTCACGCAAGAAAAGGTTCTTTCATACACTTGAAAACAAATTCCCTTCACTGAGTATCATTGAAAGTCCTCAAAAATACTCGAAAACCACTGCCGCTCATCAAGGTTGTGAAAACATCTTCTTTGTTTGAATACGATCATTAGTGATCGGAAGCACTTCGGAATTCAGGGAAATAATGGCCGGAATTCCCCGGTTGTTGCGATTCACTTTTTCCGTCAGCACCACGCCCCCGCCAGCGTGTTTCCCAGCAGCATGGGGTGGTTTCAATGTGAAACCCCATTGACAAGAGGCAAAAAGATAGAATCCCGCCACCAGTAAATGGCGCGCGGCCAGAGAACACATGGCTGGGGGACAGGAAAATGCCACCCAATGTCTTCACCAACTTTGGGGAAAATGACACTGTGGCAAGGGTAGTGCAGGTGGCACAGGAAATAAATAGTCAATGGGCGGCATGGTGACACAGTAGTTAGCACTCACCGCTCCAAGGACCCGGGTTCGATTCCAACCTTGGGTGGCTGTGTGGACTTTGTACGTTCTCCCAATGTTGGCGTGGGTTCCCTCAAGGTGCTCCGGTTTCCTCCCACAGTCCAAAGATATGCTTGTTTGGTGAATTGGCCATGCTAAATTGTCCCTTAGTGTCAAAAGATTAGGTGGGGTTATGGGGATAGGGTGGGAGAGTAGGCCTGGGTAGAATGGTCTTTTGGAGAGTTGGTGCGGACCTGATGGGTTGAATGGCCTCCTCCTGCACTGTAGGGATTCTATGATTCGATGTAACAAAGTAAATGTGGCACTGCTTAGATGTAACAGTTAGTTGGAATTAATTTTAAAAGAATATAAGGAACTACGAATGCAAGCAACTCACCAAGGCTCTGTAATATTTGCAACAGCACTGCATCGGAACATGGCGTCAGACAGAAGCACATGTAAGACAGGCACTGCAAAGATGCACATGGACGATTAGTTGTCCTTTGCATGGAATATATTGATGATGTGCTTTTGTAAGTTGATTTGTGCTGACTTCCATTTCAGCATTGTAACTAAAGGGATTCTCCAAGAGAGAAGGTGAGGTGTGGGACTGTCGGAGAATGGTGAATTGGGGTTGTGTTCACTTGCATAGCCGTTGGGTGAGTCAATCTTGTATAGCTCAGCCTGGAAGAGGATGTAAATATAAAGGAAAATATAACCCTGTATAACACAATAACCATTCATTTGCAGTTTCCACAATTATAAAGCAGGGTTATGAAATCCAACTCCAAAAGGACCATGAAAAATCTAAGAATGCATCAGAGAAATAGAATTTACCATATTCAGCACTGTAAATCTGTTGCCCAGACATTACCCCCTACGTCGGATTAATACCCATTTTGTTCAAAATTAGAAAATTCTCTAATAGACTTTGAGCTACACCACAGGAAATGGATTTAGTGATTCCATAATTTACCCATTTATGATCCTGTGTCACATCAAATGTGACCATGTGCTAACGTTTATGAATAGGGTATTTAAGTGATGTGGTATCAGATTGTAGCTGGAGAATCAAAGAAAAATATTTGCATAATATCACCTTATCACCTCACCCAGAAGCAACTCAAAACGCTTCACATAAATGAATAACTTTGAAGTGCTGCACCTGCTGCTCTAGGCAAACATCACAGTCATTTTCCTCAGGCGAGAATCGACAAACTGCAAAGAAATGCTGTGCATAATTTGCTCTGTTTTGCCCCCACAGTCAGCCCCCTCCATCATGGCATCCCATTTCAAAAGTCCCCATCGGCGTTTCTTTTGAAGAATTAGAGAGCCGTGCAGACCGGGAACTGGCTGCATTGATATTAGGTATAAGCCTCCAATTAACTGAAAGGGAGACTCATCTCAATCTAACTAGCTTGAAAATAATTTTCCAATCTGAAAGAAAGGTACCTGTAGACCGCGTGCTCACGGGATGGTGCGATGACGTGACTACTAAAAAGGTCACCTGACGGGAGCGCGGGAGTTCTTCCCAGGAACGCAGGCAGAGCATTTCCATGTGGCATCACAAGTTTGTAGCATGTCACGAGGACTTCGCCGTATCGACCCGCTCGTGTTTGATGAAAACATTGCCGACAGTTGGGAAAAGCTTGAAAAGGAGTGGTGTATTTAATGGGGTGCTGCATTATCTGACAAATACAAAAAGGTACAAGCTGTCACACATTACTAAACTAAACGGGCCCCGAGGTCGTCGAGAAATTCTAGTCGTTTATTTTCCAAATGGAGGAGGAGAGATAGAAATCCAAAACAATTCCAAAAAAGTTTGGGAACATTTGCCTTTGAGTGAAGAATGTGGGGCGAAATTCTCTGACCCCCAGCAGGGTCGGAGAATCGCCTGGGGCCGCCGAAAATCCCGCCCCCGCCGTGGCAGAGATTCTTCGCCACCCGGGAAGTGGCGGTGGCGGGAATCTCGCCACTCCGATCGGCGAGGCCCCTGCGGTGATTCTCCGGCCCGGATGGGCCGAAGTCCCGCCGCTGGGAGGCCTCTCCCGCCGCCGAGGTTTGAACCACCTCTGTAACGGCGGGATCAGCGGCGCGAGCGGGCCCCGGGGGGCGGGGGGGTGATCGAACCCCGGGGGACACCTCAACCGTGGCCAGGCCCGCGATCGGGGCCCCCCGCCATGGCGGAAGCGGAAGAGAAACCCACATCGCGCATGCGCCGGTGGTGACGTCAGCGGCAGCATGCGCCGCGCCGACCGGCGAAAGCCTTTCGGCCAGCCCCGCTGCCGGATGGTGCCGGTTTTTTGCGCCAGTCTTCTGGTGCCAACCGCTCCGGCGCGGGGCTGGCCCCCAAAGGTGGTGAGAATTCCCCACCTTTGGGGAGGCCCGACCCCTGAGTGGTTGGCGCCACTCCCCTACGCCGGGACCCTCCGTCACGCCGGGTAGGGGAGAATCCAGCCCATAATACTCGACAGACATGCGGTTAATTTAACAAACCAGAGAGAAAATGAATAAATACAATCCTATTCGGCAACCTTGAAAGTCTAAGCGAAGAAATGCGCATTTGGCACCCTTACTGATGAGTTATTCAGGGATTGAACAGTGGACGGGGTTCACACCAATCTTGGCCGTACGCAGCTGTCATGAGAGAAAGATTTAAAACTACTGACAGCCATTAGAATCTGCATGTTTAACTAACAATCAGAAAATAGCAGCAAGGAGTTTAAATGGGACAGAGGTTTTCACGGTCTGCCGTGCCCCAACTTCAGTGACCAGCACCCTCAGCGCAGAGCAGCATGTTTGCGGTATGGTAAACGCTACATTAAATGCGGCAAAACAGAATCATCTTGCAAAATACTGAGGATCGAAACCGCAGCAGCTTCCCTCCGCGACCAGCCACATTGCAGCCCGTCAGTCCTCCAAGGTTAGGAGCATCGGCAAAGTGAACGAACTGGAGCTCAGCCAGAGCAACCAAACCACTGAGCCTCCATCAACAACACTTTACTGTAAGAGTGTCAACATCCTCAAAGAAAAGGGTAAGATCTTCATCATCCAGAACATGATTTGCAACAACACCAAACGGAACGATAAAATTGTCACTGGACTGAAGTGCAATGTATTGTCCAGTCAAATGCTATGGGAACTAGATGGGCCTCATGACTCATGGCAGCCAAACAATCTGAAGGTGTGGCCACTGTCCATTGTGCACAAGGCAATTTTGAATTTCAAATAGTTGACCAGAATGTAAGGCAACTACTCGATGATTCATTACTATGAAGTGTACCAATAGCCATGAAGCAGAAAGCAGTCGCTGAGTTGCATTGGATGGCAACACTGGGTGTCATAGACGAGGCCGCTGAATGGGTTTCAGCAATGGTTGCAACGGTAAAGAAAGACAGTACAGTCAGGATATGCACTGACCTAAACTGGGTGCCCGAAGTTAAGTACAGGTTGTCTTAGTCATAGGTGTAGTTAACTCATAGTGTTTATGTTGCATGACTGATTGTATGTAAATAAAGTACCCTTGACCTTGAACTAACTAACTGGTGTTTGGCTCTTTGATCGATAGCCGGTTGAAACTTGTGGTGGTATGATTCGATACCTGGTGACTCTAAGCATTAGGACATAGACAATATAAAAAGAAGGCAAATTCACTGATTGCCCTAATTGGAACAGAGCCAGAGTAAAGAGCATAGTAAAGAGAAACAGGCAACAGCACTAACTACAAACAATGTATAATCCTGATTTCATACATAAAATGTAGCAGTTTGTGAGGCATCATGCAGTTTTTAGTCAACTGCCTTGGCCACCTTTGTGAATCCTTAGTTCCCATTGACATACATAGAAATGGCTTATTCTGCAAGACATTCCTTATCGTTACCTCTGAGCTGCTGCCTTTAAGGAATACTGCCTGTAGTGCCAGTCTGTAATGAGGGTGAGATAAGAAAGTCTCAGTTTGCGAGGTAGCAAGAAGACCCAAGGACAATTGATAAGGGGCCTCTATCCGTTGTGTACTGACCACTAAGTCTAATGTTGCCTTGTAACCAGTATTTATTATGCTTAGATTGTATCCAGCTGAGGTGGGCTGTGTAACGGTTCGAATTGTATAAAAAGTGGACGCTTTCCTACGAGGTATCCAGCGACTTACTCCTCGCTAGCGTAATAAACTGTTTGACGTTTGGGGCAGACCCGAGTGTTGAGTGATTCTGTTGAAGTCATTCCCACTGACACTTACAGCTGATGATGTAAAGCCAGATCTAGACAAGACAATAGCTATAACGACAGATGTCCTTTCCTGTGGACAAGCATGCTTTACAGCACTTCCTTGGCATGTCAAATTATCTTTCTAGGTTAATTCTGTGCAATAGTGAGATCACTGGGCATCGTTTTCAACGTCTTCACCAGGATATAGAATGGTGCTGGCAGGAGCACCACGCAACTGTCTTCAACAAACTCAAACAGGCGCACGCAGCCCCACCACTGCGACAATACTTTGATGTTCGAGAACCCAGACCATAATGGACCTAGCACCACCTGCACACAGAATGAAAGGGCCCTCAATGACACTGAGACTCATTATGCTCAGATCAAAAAGAAACTCCTCGCTCTAGTCTTCGCCTGTCAGAAATGTTATTACTTCAGAAATGGTCAAATGTTGAAGCAGATTCTCAGCTACTCAGAACTTACCTTAAAAAAGCCTCACCACACTGCATCTGCACGACTGCAATGCATGGCACTAAAGCTGCAGCACTATAACCTCAGCATTATCTACAAACATGGTGAGGAGCTGTACTTGGCTGATGTCCTCTCCAGAACCTTCCAACCCACTATAGACCACGCAGATCATGAGGAAGACATAGACATCATGAGAATAGAGGTTCTGTCCTCTTGTAGAATCCAGGAACCCCACGATGCCTTACAGGCGGATATCACATGCAGATAACTGCACAATATCACCATGAGAGGCTGGCCTGAGTCCCCAAGGGAGCTTCTCCATATTATTCGCCATCAGAGATTAACTGATCGTACAGGATGGGCTGTTATTGCGTGGACAGCGATTTGTTATCCTACTTCCTTTCAGAGATACAAAGTGGCGATGACTAGTGGGAAACCAGAGGATTGGGAAGCCTTTAAAAGTGAGCAGAGGACAACTAAAAAAACAATAAGGGGGGAGAAGATGATGTATGAGTGCAAACTAGCTAGTAATATAAAGGAAGATAGGAAGAGACCCACAGACCACAATCAGTAAAGATAGGCAACAACACCTCCTCAACGATCATTCTCAACACCGGTGCCCCACAAGGCTGTGTCCTCAGCCACGTACTATACTCCTTATGCACCTATGACTGCGTGGCCAAATTCCCCTCCAACTCGATTTTCAAATTTGTTGATGACACCACCGTAGTGGGTCGGATTTCAAACAATAACGAGACAGAGTATAGGAATGAGGTAGAGAATCTGGTGGACTGGTGCGATGACAATAATGTCTCCCTCAATGTTAACAAAATGAAGCAGATTATCATCGACTTCAGGAAGCGTAGTGGAGAACATGCCCCTGTCTACATCAATGGGAACGAAGTAGAAAGGGTCGAGAGCTTCAGGTTTTTAGGTGTACAGATCACCAACAGTCTGTCTTGGTCCCCTCATGCCAATACTATAGTTAAGTAAACCCACCAACGACTCTACTTTCTCAGAAGACTGAGGAAATTTGGCATCTCAGCTACGACCCTCACCAACTTCTCCAGATGCACCACAGAAAGCATTCTTATGGTTGTATCACAGCTTGGTATGGAGCCTGCTCTGCCCAAGACCGCAGGAAACTACAAAAGGTCATGAATGTAGCCCAGTCCATCACGCAAACCAGCCTCCCATCCATTGACTCTATCTATAATTCCCGCTGCCTCAGAAAGGCAGCCAGCATAATTAAGGACCCCACACACCCCATGCATACTCTCTTCCACCTTCTTCCGTCAGGAAAAAGATACCAAATTTTGAGGTCACGTACCAACCGACTTAAGAACAGCTTCTTCCCTACTGCCATCAGACTTTTGAATGCGCCTACCTCGTATGAAGTTGATCTTTCCTCTATACCTTGCTATAACTGTAACATTATATTCTGCAGTCTCTCCTTCCTTCCTTATGTACGGTATGCATTGTTTGTACAGCATGCAAGAAAAAATACTTTACACTGCATACTAATACATATGACAATCATAAATCAAATCAAATCAAATCAAAAGAGATTTTTTTCAATATATAAAAGGTAAGAGAGAGGCAAAAATAGACATTGGACCACTAGAAAATGTGGCTGGAGAAGAAATAATAGGAAACAAAGAAATGGCAGACGAACTGAGTAGTTACTTTGTATCAGTCTTCACGGTGGAAGACAACAGTTGGATGCCAGAGCTCCAGGAGAACCAGGGGGCAGAGGTGAGTGCAGTGATCATTACTAAGGAGAAGGTTCTGGGGAAACTGAAAGATCTGACCAGATGGACTATACTCCACCTAGACCAGATGGACTATACTCCACCTAGACCAGATGGACTATACCCCAGGGTCCTAAAAGAGATAGCTGATGAAATTGTGGAGGCATTAGTGATGATCTTTCAGGAATCACTGGAGGCAGGAAGGGTCCCAGAGGTGACTAATGTAACACCACTGTTTAAGAAGGGAGGGAGGCAGAAGACGGGAAATTATAGGCCGGTTCGCCTGACTTGGTAAGATTTTAGAGTCTGTTATTAAAGATGAGATCACCAAGCATTTCGAACTGCATGGTAAAATAGGACTGAGTCAGCACGGCTTTATCAAAGGGAGGTCGTGTCTGATAAATCTGTTAGAGTTCTTTGAGGTGATAACAAGGAAGTTAGACAAAGAAGAACCAGTGGACGTGATTTATTAGATTTCCAGAAGTCCTTTGACAAGGTGCCGCACAGAAGACTGTTAAATAAGTTCAGATCTGGAAGAAGGTACTGAAGGCACTGTACCTAAGTTGGCAGATGATACAAAGATCTGTAGAGGGACAGGTAGTATTGAGGTAGCAAAGGGGCTGCAGAAGGACATGGACAAGCTAGGAGAGTGGGCAATGAAGGGGCAAATGAAATACAATGTGGAAAATTATGAGGTTATGCACTTTGGAAGGAGGAATTTAGGCATAGACTATTTTCTAAACTGGGAAATGCTTCGGAAAGCAGAAGCACAAATGGACTTGGGAGTCCTTGTTCACGATTCGTTTCAGGTTAATGTGCAAGTTCAGTCGGCAGTTAAAAAGGCAAATGCAATGTTAGCATTCATGTCAAGTGGGCTGGAATACAAGACAAGGGATGTACTTCGGGGGCTGTATAAGGCTCTGGTCAGACCCCATTTGGAGTATTGTGAGCAGTTTTGAGCCCTGAATCTAAGGAAGGATGTGTTGCCCTTGGAAAGGGTCCATGGTGATTCACAAGAATGATCCCTGGAATGAAGAACTTGTCATATGAGGAACGTTTGATAAATCTGGGTCTGTTTTCGTTGGAGTTTAGATGGATGAGAGGGGATCTTATTGAAACTTATAAGATACTGCGAGGCCTGGATAGAGTGGACATGGAGAGGATGTTTCCATTTGTCGGAAAAGCTACAACCAGAGGATACCATCTCAGACTAAAGGGACGATCCTTTAAACAGAGATGAGGAGGAATTTCTTCAGCCAGAGGGTGGTGAATCTGTGGAACTCTTTTCCGCAGAAGGCTGTGGAGGCCAATTCACTGAGTGTCTTTAAGACAGAGGTAGATATGTTCTTGATTAATAAGGGGATCAGGGATTATGGGGAGAAGGCAGGAGAATGGGGATGAGAAAATATCAGCCATGATTGAATGGCAGAGCAGACTCGATGGGCCAAGTGGCCTAATTCTGCTCCTGTGTCTTATGGTCTTGTATTACACCCATCAACTTCACCAGGAGCACCCAGGGTTTGGAGAAAAAAGATACAGGGCCATGGAATCACTATACTGGCCCACGTGTACACCAAAATGGAGAGGGAAGTCTCCAGATGTGTACCATGTGATGTGCTCAGGGTGCATTTCACAAACGAACTGTCGCAACGACATGAGGTCCTGAATCTCCCATGGTCATTCACAGCAGCTGAAATCTTTGAAAGGATCGATAACCAAAATTTGGTCTGAGTCAGCTCATATCCCAGATGGTTTGAAGTTGAATACCTTCCAAACATGGCGTGTAACACAGTCATCATTAAGCTCAAGAGACAATTCACCACACACAGCAAACTCCTGACAGACAATGCTCGTCTATTTATCTTGACTGAACTTCGAAACTTTGCACGCACATGTGCATATCAAAAGCAGCCCCTAGTACTACAGTCCAATGGTCTGGTGGAACCGGCGGTATGCTTAGCTAAACATCTTCTGGAGAAATGTGCAAGAGATCACACAGATTACTATGCTACACTTCTCAGTTTGCGAAACATACCATGGCAGGGCTGGCTCTTGGTCAGCACAGCGACTATTCTCCAGGTGCACCAAGACCCAAACCTGTAAGCAATATGAATAACACCTTCATGAAATGCCGATTTGAGAAACAAAACACATGATCGAATTGTCCACAGACTCGGCCCTCTTAATACCATGGTCAAACTGACAAGATGCAGGCCGTATGTGACCATGACAAGTTGGCATTGATGCATGGTCATGCCCCACAACCAAACGGTTACATGGTAGCCTGAGATGACGCCCACTATCTATGCAAATGCTGGCACCTCCTACAGATATCAACAACAACAGATGACACAGCATTTCAGCAATTCGGTCTATAATATGGATATGGAGACTCCCCCAGAGACCTATGCAGTGAGATCTGCACCCACTGAGTACACTGACAGAACACCCCAGTTCGTTCACACTGATACACCAGTCTGAGAAAATCTACAGCGCAGCGAACTGGCATAACCACATGCTCAGGGCGTATGATCAAATCTAACATAAGGTCCCAGGGCTATGTTACCAGCTAGTCATAGATCATAGAATCATAGAATTTACAGTGTAGAAGAAGGCCATTCGGCCCATCGAGTCTACACCGACCTTTGGAAAGAGCACCCTACCTAAGCCCACACCTCCACCCAATCCCCCATAGCCCAGTAACCCCACCTAACCTTTTTGGACACTAAGGGCAATTTATCATGGCCAATCCACCAAACCTGCACATCTTAGGACTGTGGGAGGAAACCGCAGCACCCGGAGGAAACCCATGAAGACACAGGGAGAACGTGCAGACGCCGCACAGACAGTGACCCAAGTCGGGAATCAAACCCAGGTTCCTGGCGCTGTGAAGCAACAGTGCTAACCAGTGTACTACCGTGCCACCCCAGTCTACAATTGACCTTCATATCTCATCTCTACACAAAATTAGATGGGGGGGGGGGAGGAGCAATGGGCTTTGACTGCATCAGCTTAATCTGAGTCTCACCATATGTAAATAGTTGTGTCTTGTTAGCCTGTTCAATCTGTATGTTATGAAAAGGTACACACATAGTTACTGTTCATACACACTGTTGCATCTCAGTACCACAGCTTTCCCCAACTTAAATGGGGAAGATGTAGACCGAATGGTCATGAGATGATGTCGTTATTGTGGTGAATGTAACTTAGTAATTCACACTGTATTTACCAATACCATTGTCAGCGCAGTAGCGTTATCCGACCACTAGGGGGAGTAGCTCTGGGAATGCTCAGTAGTTTGTACAGGGCTCCACCCTTGGCTCCGCTCACGACTCCTCCCCCTGGACTGCTGTATAAATACCCTTGTCCAGAGCCAGCCTGCCAGTTCATCGAGAGTTCAACGGGTAACAGGCTGGCTCTGTAGTACATAGAACATAGAACAGTACAGCACAGAACAGGCCCTTCGGCCCTCGATGTTGTGCCGAGCAATGATCACCCTACTCAAGTCAACATATCCACCCTATACCAGTAACCCAACAACCCATTAACCTTATTTTTTAGGACACTAAGGGCAATTTAGCTTGGCCAATCCACCTAACCCGCACATCTTTGGACTGTGGGAGGAAACCTTAGCAGCCGGAGGAAACCCACGCACACACGGGGAGGACGTGCAGACTCCGCACAGACAGTGACCCAGCCGGGAATCAAACCTGGGACCCTGGAGCTGTGAAGCATTTATGCTAACCACCATGCTACCGTGCTGCCCAAAGTAAGTAGATTAAAACCACTGTTCATATCTTAAAGTACGTGTCTAGTGAATTGATGGTTCCATCAGTTATTAAAAGCCAGGATACGTGTCGGGAGCACGGTAATTCTCCCCGGGAGTGTTGGCAGAGCACAAACATGGAGTATCATAGAATCATAGAATACAATGCAGAAGGAGGGCATTCAGTCCATTGAGTTTGCATTGGTTCTTAGAAAGAGCACCCTACTTAAGCCCACGCCTTCTCAACGGTCAAGTATTCCAACAGGTCCCCTCGCCACGCCAGGGCACAGGGTGGAGAGGCCGCTCTCCATCCCAGCAGGATCCGCCTTTGGGCGATCAATGAGGCGAAGGCTATGATGTCTGCCTCCGCACCCGTTTCCAACCCTGGCTGATCCGACACCCCGAATATGGCCTCACGGGGACCCGGGTCCAGCTTCACACGCACCACCTTGGAAATGACCCTAAACACCTCGTTCCAGTACTCCCCAAGCTTTGGACAGGACCAAAACATATGAACATGATTAGCGCCCCCCCCCCCCCCGCAATGTTCACACACATCTTCTACCCCTTCAAAGAATCGGCTAATCCTTGCCCTCGTGAGGTGTGCCCTGTAAACCACCTTAAATTCGGGAGAAAAATTGTGAAAAAGGAGAATAAAAATATTTTTTTTAAAAGCCCACGCCTCCACCCTATCCCCGTAATCCAGTAACCCCACCTATCCTTTTGGACACCAAAGGGCAATTTACCATGACCGATCCATTTAACCTGCACATTTTTGGTCTGTGGGAAGAAATCAGAGCACCCGGAGGAAACCCACGCAGACATGGGGAGAAAGTGCAAACTCCACACAGTCACCCGAGGCAGGAATTGAACCGGGGTCCCTGGAGCAGCTGTTCATGAATAAAGTATTGTTTTCTACAAGTCCTTGTTGTCAGTGTTTGGAAATTGTTAAACCCCTGCATGGGACTCATGCAGCTGGATGATTGTTCCCGACTGCTGATTGGGTTGTGAGTTAATCAGCACGAGGTCAGCTGAAGAAAGGAGTGAGAGCCCTGAGATGTGTAACTGGGTCCAGTGTAAATATTGCTGTTGTGCTGAATTAATGTCTTTCTGATGAATTCTTTAGACTGCTGTTTACTTCATTGGTGACCAGGGTGAATTGGAGCTATTGGCTGCCTACTCACCCAATTGTTTTTAAGAGTGTGGACTGGGGTGCGGACTTTTGTTGCTGTGAGGCCTTTTTTTTTGGAACCTGTGTTGAAATGGCAGGTGAGCACTGGGCTGAGGATTGATGTTGCCTTGTGTTCCGTGGTCTGCTATATCTGGCAGTACTGGAGGAAACATCATCAGGGTGAAAAAGAGTCATCGGACTCGAAATGTTTGCTCTTTTCTCTCCCTACAGATGCTGCCAGCCATTGCTGAGATTTTCCAGCATTTTCTCTTTCATCATCAGGGTGACTTCTGGTGATGGTTGTGCAATGTTTTGTCCATCTTCCATTTGTGGCCTTTTTGTGATGCTGACTTGCTGTGCCAGAATTTTTTTACTGGGGAGTCCTTATTGGAGATGGCCACCACCATTTTGGACTGCCATTAGGGTTTTATGAGTGTGGTGTGGATTTTAAAAGACTTCCATGATGGTTGGGACAATGACCATTATTTTACATGGCTATTGATGTTGCTGCATGCCTGCATGTTTTTTGCCTATGGATTCTGTTGGGGTGTGTAGACCCTGGGCAGGATTCTCCCATTCAGCGGCAGGGTGTCCTTGCCGTCGGAAATGCCATCGCGTTTCACGACAGCGTGAACGGACCGCTGGGAGTACCGATTCTGGCCCCTACAGGGGGCCAGCACGGCGCTGGAGTGGTTCACGCTGCTGCAGCCTCCCATCCGGCGCGAACTGTGCGCTGCACCAACCCGTGCATGCGCAGTGGTGCCGGTGTCAATGAAGACATGCACAGTGGCACCAGTGCCAACCCACGCATGCGCGGTGGCCTCCCTCAACGTGCCGGCCCCAACACAACATCGCACGGGAGTTCAGGGGCCGCGCGTACCAAAATAGGCCCGGGGAGCGAGAGGACGGCCCGCTGAATGGTGGGCCCCGATCACGGGCCAAGCCCCATTGGAGGCCGCCCCCCCACCACAGGCTGCCCCCCAACGTGCAGCCTGTGGTGCACTCTGCGTGCAGAGTTCCTGTTGGCTGCAACCAGGTGTTGACGGCGCTGGCGGGACTCTGCCTTTTCAGAGCGGCTGCTAGGCCCATCTGGGCCAGAGAATCGATGGCCCGGCTGCCTAGAGTGGCCAGCAACTGGCGACATGCCAAATGTGCCAATGCCAAAGGCGCCGATTCTCCGCTCCATGGAGAATCGCGTACTGGCGTCAGGGTGGTGTGGAGTGGCAGCGGGGATCCTCCGGTCTGGCGCGGGGCTGGGAGACTCCTGCCCACTGTATATTTTGTGTGTGATGTGCCTGATTGAATTGATACTGCATAAATTCAGGGGTGATGGCTCCCTAGGTGTTCAGTGGGTGCAGTTAATTCCCCTTTTATATACTGAGGTGAGCATTTTTGGGGTATATGGGGTGGAGTTTTAGGTGTTGTTTGATGGTTTGCCCCCCACTTTAATGCAGAAAGTCAAAGATAAATGGACTGTGCCATTAATAATAAATAACACAATTATGACATTCAAACTCGACACCACTGCGAGAGCCAACCTCATCAATTTGTCCAATGTCAAAAAGCTGAGGATTAAACTGCAAGTTAAAAACCAAAACAGTATTGTTTTTTTTTTCTTTTGTTGTTCATTTAGACTACCCAATTATTTTTCCCTATTAGGGGGCAATTTAGTGTGGCCAATGGGCCTACCCTGCACATCTTTTGGGTTGTGGGGGTGAAACCCATGCAGATACTGGGAGAATGTGCAAACTCCACATGGACAGTGACCCAGGGCTGGGATTTGAACACAGGTCCTCAGTGTCATAGGCAGAAGTGCTAACCATTGTGCCACCATGCTGCCCCAAAGCAGTATTGTTAAGAGATTACAATGGAAATGAAATCATGATGTTAGGAGCATTCAAACTCCATGTCAATGTAAAAAAACCCCAGAATTTACACATTGAAATTTTAGAACATAGAACACTACATAGAACACTACAGCGCAGTACGGGTCCTTCGGCCCTAGATGTTGCGCCGACCTGTGAAACCAGCTGGTGGCGGAACCTGAATCTGATAGAAGTAGAAGCGTGTGAGGAACTGCAGCTAGTTGTGCAGGTTTACAGTGCAGACAGCTCTGCAATAAGCCCACATGCCTCAGGAAATTCCATACTAAATGATTTTCCAAGACTTTGGCACTTTGCCTTATGCATACAAAATCCATTTGGAGGAGAACGCGAGGCAAGTGATTCACGCACCGAGACGTGGACCAGCTCCATTAAAAGACAAATTGAAAGCTGAGGTAGAAGAGGTAGACATGGAAGGTCATTGGACATTAATCACGTGGCATCGAATCTGTGCAGAAGAAAGATGATTGTGAAAGCTCTAAGATGGAGTGTGTAGTGGCTGAAAGTGAGATTGCAACAAAAGACTAGATTACATAGACATAGAACATACAGTGCAGAAGGAGGGCATTCGGCCCATCGAGTCTGCACTGACCCACTCAAGCCCTCAGTTCCACCCTATCCCCATAAACCAATAACCCCTCCTAAATGTTTTGGATCCTAAGGGCAATTTAGCATGGTCAATCCGCCTAACCTGCATGTCTTTGGACTGTGGGAGGAAACAGGACCACCCGGAGGAAAACCACACAGACACGGGAAGAACGTGCAGACTCCACACAGACAGCATGGTGGTTAGCTTAAATGCTTCACAGCTCCAGGGTCCCAGGTTCGATTCCCCGCTGGGTCACTGTCTGTGCGGAGTCTGCACGTCCTCCCCGTGTGTGCGTGGGTTTCCTCCGGGTGCTCCGGTTTCCTCCCACAGTCCAAAGATGTGCGGGTTAGGTGGATTGGCCATGATAAATTGCCCGTAGTGTCCTAAAACGTAAGGTTAAGGAGGGGTGTTCTTGGGTTACGGGTATAGGGTGGATATGTGGGTTTGAGTAGGGTGATCATTGCTCGGCACAACATCGAGAGCCGAAGGGCCTGTTCTGTGCTGTACTGTTCTATGTTCTATGTTCTATGTTCTACAGCGACCCAGCGGGGAATGGAACCTGGGACCCTGGCGCTGTGAAGCCATAATGTTATCCACTGTGCTACCATGCTGCCCAAAAAACAAATTAAGTGAGAACAAATCAGCTGAGAACAACCAGCTGGAAATTGAAGAAATAATCCCCATTTTGGAGGACATTGACCTGTCCAAGATGCACTAGGGTTTGCAGATCATTCCTGAAGTCACAAACTTGCCTTCAACATCAAAGGTGTCCAAGCATCCGTTGACATTAGATGTCTCACCAGTTCATGGGCAACGTATAGCTCTCGAACACGAGCACCATGGATCAACCAAACCTCTTCAATCCAGTGAAGTTCCAGAACTAGCTAATTCCTTGGCCGAGACCAGCAGTAAGGATGATGCCAAAGGTTCTCAGGCAGATGTGAGCGTGGACCTTATCAAGTGCAAGGATGCTAGCACTAAAGGTAGGAAAAAGAGAGATCTGGGCCGGGATTCTCCGCGCCCGTGCCTGGTCGAAGAATCGACAGTGACGCAGGAAAGTCCCCTCGCCGCTCCGCCAGGACGCGATTCTCTGGTGACCAGAGAATCGGCACCAGTCGCGCCCGCGCGGTCCATGCGGCATTGGTTGGGGGCCATTGCAAGAGGCCCCCATGGCAATTCTCCGTGGCCGACCGGCCGAGTTCCGCCGAGTCCTGTTCGGGCGGGGGGATTGGACTCCTGTGGGGGGACCTCCACGATGTCCAGGCCCGCGATTGGGGGCAACCGATCGGCAGGTGCCGGTGATCTGGAGAGGGCCTGCCTCCTTCTGCGTCGGCATGCTGTAGGGCTCCGCCATGTTCCGCGGCTGGCACGGAAATGGCCACCATGCGCATGCGCCGGTGCGGAAACGGCTGCTGCGCGCATACGCGGACCCGCACCGTCAGTGCAAGGCCCCCTGCGGGCCGCTGAATCACTGGGCCAAGAGGCCCGTTGATGCCGGCGTGGCACACTCTGGTGTTTACGCCGGCGTTAATACTTAGCCGGGATTTCAGAGAATCTCGGCCCTGATCGTTCAAAAGAAAGGGAAGTGCAAGGGAAGAGCCGAGGACACAGTCCATTGGCCGGGCATCAGTCATGACATTGAGGCAATAGTAAAAGCCTGCACATGGTGTAAAAGAGTCAGTTACTCAAAGACCAGAAAGGAAACTTATCTTTCATACAATATTAAACACAGCCACAAATTCAGCCACTGCTCAGAATATCAACAAGACTATGACATAAACCTGAGATACTGAATTTGTGATGAACTGTATATAGATAAATGTTTTAAACTTATTATGCATATCGTATTGATTGGTAAAAACAAAGTCATGAATGTAGATAATTACATTTCCAAAGGAAAGGGGATGTGATGACATGCATAAAGCAATTCTGCATATAATATTGTACACAACCTCCGACCAGCAGGTGGCAGTGTAAGTCTACCATGGAGCTCTGTGCCTTGAGGCAGTGGGGATTAAGTCGTATTGGTGGATAAATCTATTTTGCAGTAGCGCTGTAATAGTTAGTGTTTGTAGTTTGTTATTTATTTATTCCAGGTATCTTTACCACGCAGTTGTTTCATGATAAATTATTTAAACTAGATGTTCTGTAGTGCATCATTCACACTGGCCAGTCTACTGAACATGACACATGTGGCTGCTGTACAATTCTCATCAATAAACACTTTCTGTGCTCATTAATGAAGTCTGTGAAAGTACCTTTTCTGATCAGATTGTTAACAATAGTTCTTGATTACCTATAATTTGGGATTGAAAGGCACTTATTGCACTTGCCTTTATTTCAGAACCTTTGGATGGAGAAACATACCAAGGCACGGTAGCACAGCGGTTAGCACTGTTGATTCACAGCGCCAGGGACATGGGTTCGATTTCTGGCTTAAGTCACTAACTGTGCAGAGTCTGCATGTTCTCCGTGTCTGCGTGGGTTTCCTCCTGGTGCTGCGGTTTCCTCCCACAAGTCCCGAAAGACGTGCTGTTAGGTGAATTGGACATTGTGAATTCTCCTCGGTGTACCAGAATGTGGCGACTAGGGGATTTTCACAGTAACTTCATTGCAGTGTTTATGTAAGCCAACTTGTGACACAAAGGATTTTTATTAGGTGTTTCACATTGCCGTTACCTATAAAGGTGAGCCCCTTGTAGGTTCATTTTATCGTCATTTTCCCTGCTGGTTTTACTTAACAAGGGTATCAATGATCTATCGCCAGGGGCAGAATTTTCCGTCCCGGAGTCTAAGGGCGAAATTTGCTGGCCTCTATAGATTCACAATGCTTGAGGCGGCTCGCAAGATTCAACCGAACCTTGCGAGATGTCACGATTTGGATGTTACCCAGTGTGGGCAAGATCCAGATGTACACATTTAAATGAGCCATTACGCTGATTTAAATATGTCTGCACTGGATTTTCCTGGCGCCTGGTAACTAACAGCCTCCCCAGCGACCGGGCACTGGGTAGTTACTGCCGAGGTTGGATGTTTGAGCACCAAGACAATAATGTGTCTGAGAGGGGCAGAGCTTCTTCACCTTGAGGTGGAAAGGTACCCCCACATATTGGTGAGCTAAGCAGATGTACACTCCGAAAGTCAAAAACACGATTGGCTGACAACAGCTCAAATGAGCTCTTGAGTGTGGACTCGTAGCATGAAAACCTCGCCAATAGTCCGAGAGTGCGTGGAGTTGCACAATATATGACCCTTGTCCATGTGTAAACACATCTTCTCTGGTACACTACACTTTCACCTTTCAAGAATGCAGATGGGATCGGAGAACACCTCTCTCTCAACCTTACAAAGCCAATAATAAACATGACAGGACCCTGCAAAGCCTGTGAACAACGTTCCTTCCACAAGCACACTAAGGTCGAGGTATCACTGATGTTGAGAATGATTTGGATAAAGGCCAGGCACTAATTGACAGCAACAAAGCTCATTACAAAAAGGAGCATGTACAAGAGGCACTGTGAATGGGTGTGATGTGCATGTTGTGAACACTCATGCCGCCATTGTGCTCCTATATTCTTCTAACTTTGCTAACCCTATCGCTAAGTCTAGGCGCATCCCTGACATTCACAGTGAAGGAAGACATGATCTGCTGACTGCTATGCACTGTTGTCTGTGAGTGAGGGATCCTCCTGGAGGCCCGGGATTTGGAGGGACCCGGCTTACTTTGGTTTTCCTCCTGTGAGGTAGATGGATCCTCCTCAGTCTGTGAAGATGGAGGTGATGGAGTCACAGGAAGAGGGAATTGGGATGACTGGACAGTATTGGAGTAACCTAGGTGGATGGTTCTGGGCTGTGCATTGCTGGTCTTCGTCTATTTGGGTGCCCATGAATGACTCCTTGAGGAGAAAGGACAGCTGAAGTGGAATTGAGCCCCCCCCCATCCCCCATCCCCCCCCACATTCCCCCCCCATCCCCCCCAACATTCCCCCCCCATCCCCCCCAACATTCCCCCCCCATCCCCCCCATATCCCCCCCACCCCCCCCCCAATCCCTCCCCCCAATCCCTCCCCCCATCCCCCCCATCCCCCCAATCCCCCCCCCATCCCCCCAATCCCCCCCCCCCCAATCCCCCCCCCATCCCATCCTATGGCCATTGATGGATGCCTATAGTAGGTGACCAATGTCTGCTGGGGTGAGCTGCTGCAGGATGCTCACGTGGGATTTTCCACCTTCTTCATTGATGCTACAGGGATGGTTGATGTTCTTTTTTCTTTTAAATTTAGAGTACCAAATTCATTTTTTCCAATTAAGGGGCAATTTAGCGTGGCCAATCCACCTAGCCTGCACATCTTTGGGTTGTGGGGCCGCAACCCACACAAACACGGGGAGAATGAGCAAACTCCACATGGACAGTGACCCAGAGCCGGGATCGAACCTGGGACCTCGGCGCCATGAAGCAGCAGGGCTAACCCACTGCCCCACGTTGCTGCCCTATGGTTGATGTCGCTCAATGGTTTGGTTTTCAAGCTGAAAGAAGACTTGAATGTCTGACATTTCACCCCTGATTTGGGATGTCTCTCTGCAATTATGCTTGAGCTTGGCCTGCAAAGAGTTAGATGGAGAGTGTGTGAGTATGACACATGCCAGGGCAGATGACAAGGTTGCCGAGCATGTGTGGGTAGTTTGAGTGGAGTCATGGATGGGGTAAGGATACAAACGCCAGAGGAAATAACGCCAGATTGAGATGCGAGAGAGTGAGTGGTGATTTGTTCCTTGAGTTGGCAGCATGTGAGATGCCAGTGATTGCGTGAATTGAGAGTGATGGTTGACTTACCCCTGCGGAACATATGAGAACATTCATCCTCTTCCCACAATGGGTGCCTGACCTCCTCTGTACTGTGTTGGCACATACCATCGCTGCCACCATCTCCAAAGCCAGGTTGGCCACCTTGCTGGAGTTCCGACGTGGGGGAGGAAAACATTGCTCAGGGCCTCTACTGCTTCGAACAAGCATGCCAGTGGGGCTAAATTTGCAGGTTGCCGTCTTTTTGGGCGGGATTCTCCGACCACCTGCCTTCTGCCGAATTCACCGGCACCGGAGATTCAGCGGGGACTGGAATTGCGCCGTGCCGGTCGGCCCCCCCCCCCCCCCCCCCCCCCCCCCCCCCGGCGATTCTCCGGCCCACATTGGGCCGAAGTCCCACTGGTTCTATGCAGGTCCCACCAGCGTAAATTGGACTAGGTCCCTTACCGGCGACATCAACCATAGGGCACCATGAGTCAACAGATATTTCAATGGTTCGTCAAATATTCCTTCCCACTCGCGGCATTCCCGCAGTGGGCAGGACCGGAAATATTATCCCGATGGGTTTTTTTCAACAAACCACCGAGACGATAGTCACATTGTGAACCAATCTCACTGAAACTCTTGTCTTACTCATAAGTGTTTCCAACCTCCATGTTTGAAACTCATCACGTAATTCTCTCCCACACATCGCTTTCGCTCAAATGGCTTCAGACAGGTTTCACGCCCAGGATTGCAACTAAATTGTATTAAATGGTGGCTTGTTTCCCAACTTCTCCGATTTTTTTGTGTGATCCAATTTCAAACTCAAAAATACGTACCTAAATTGGATGTTTTGGAGTTGAGGAAATACAGTTCCGAGCAGTCCTCGGGCTTCCTGCACCAGGCCAGGTCGGAGAAAGGACGCATATGTTCAGTTTGTTGAATTCACCGTCCTCGGGACAGAAACCAGTACTGACTTCTCTATTTAGTTGACAAATATCTTCCTCCAACAATTTTTTTCCTGCCTCAATCCTCATTGCCAGTTTACTCTCCTGTCGTATTTCTTTGTTGCCGCAAAGAGAAAAGTAAGAAATGAAAAATGAAAATCGCTTATTGTCACGAGTAGGCTTCAATGAAGTTACTGTGAAAAGCCCCTAGTCGCCACATTCCGGCACCTGTCCGGGGAGGCTGGTACGGGAATCGAACCGTGCTGCTGGCCTGCTTGGTCTGCTTTAAAAGTCAGCGATTTAGCCCAGTGAGCTAAACCAGCCCCTCTGTTGTAAGAAGTCTTACAACACCAGGTTAAAGTCCAACAGGTTTTTTTTGAATCACTAGGTTTCGGAGAACAGCTCCTTCCTCAGGTGAGTGTGAAGAGGTGGGTTCCAGAAACATATATATAGACAAAGTCAAATATGTAAGATGATACTTTGAATGCGAGTCTTTGCAGGTAATTAAGTCTTTACATTGCCAGGCAGGATTGTTCCCTTCCAGTCGGGAACACTTCAGCAGTCAAAGTATTATCATAGAATTTACAGTGCAGAAGGAGGCCATTCGGCCCATCGAGTCTGCACTGGCTCTTGGAAAGAGCACCCTACCCAAGGTCAACACCTCCACCCTATCCCCATAACCCAGTAACCCCACTCAACACTAAGGGCAATTTTGGACACTAAGGGCAATTTATCATGGCCAATCCACCTAACCTGCACATCTTTGGACTGTGGGAGGAAACCGGAGCACCCGGAGGAAACCCACGCACACACGGGGAGGATGTGCAGACTCCGCACAGACAGTGACCCAAGCCGGAATCGAACCTGAGACCCTGGAGCTGTGAAGCCATTGTGCTGTCCACAATGCTACCGTGCTGCCCCACTATTATCTTGCATCTTAGTCTTTGTCCATTCAGCCTCTGATCTCCGGGTAAGCGTTCTCCAAGGCGGCCTCCAGGATGCGCAACAACGCAGAATCGCCGAGCAGAAACGTATAGCCAAGTTCCGCACACATGATTACGGCCCCAATTGGGACCTTGGATTCATGCCGCATTACATTCACCCCCCTCCCCCCCACCATGTGACCTGGGCTTGAGAAATCCTACCAACTGTCCTGGCTTGAGACAATTCACACCTCTTTAACCTGTCATTATCCCTCTCTCCAGTTTTTCCATCTGGACCTGTAAAGACTTAATTATCTGGAAAGACCTGCATTCAAAGTATCATCTTGCATCTTTGACTTTGTCCATATATATGTTTTTGGAACCCACCTCTTCCTTCACCTGATGAAGGAGCAGTGCTCCGAAAGCTAGTGATTTGAAACAAAGCTGTTGCACTTCAACCTGGTGTTGTAAGACTTCTTACTGTGCTCACCCCAGTCTAATGCCGGCATCTCCATATCATGGCAAAGAGAAAAGGTATGGAGATGCCCACACTCTGAATTCGTTTGAAACACAATGAGAGGGAAGAGGTGTTGCTCTTACAATCTAAGGTGGAGAACTGCAAAGCCCGCGCAAATCCTCTGCTGAAGTCACTACACATGCTTTACTAGCAGCTATGTATTCTCGGATACAAACAGGTGCCTGAAAATACTATACAGCTCTATAGGTTCATGACGCAGATGTCTATTTTCAAGGCTGACAGCTCTAAATTGCTGAAGTTATTTCTTACAACTCCAACTCCTGATGCCTTGTGGCTCTTCTCTTCCCCTCCTCCACCTCTTCAATATATCCCTGTGCCCACAAATCATTCTTCTTTTGCAAAAATATACATTATTCAAAAAAATAGCTGAAAGGGCGTTACAAAGCACTTCAAAATATCATTCCAGAAAGTGCAATAATATTCAAGTTTTCGACATAGAACACGTTGCACTCTGAGGTGCTTCATCACAATCAAAGGAATATTATGGATGATATTATGTCAAGCCATACAAAGGCTGTGGGCAGACAACAGTTAGAGAATAAAAACGGAAAATACTACCAGTACCTATGGACAGAGCAGAGTTAATGGGTCTCAGGTCATAAATGGTTTTGATAGGTTGACGGGGTAAACAATATTGCTTATGATGGGGAATCAGCATGGAGAGGCCATTAATTAAAAATCGCCATTAAACTGCGAGGAAATAGGTTAGGAGACATATGCGTATGCAGAGCATGGTTGGAGTATGAAATGCTTTTTTAAAGGGAGAATTAGTTAAATATTTGAAGCAGATGGGAAGAGAGCACGTCAGAGCCATTCGTTTTAGATTCTGGATAATTGGATAATAGGCTGAATGGACGCCAGGTCTTATGCCAACTCTTTACAATTGCGGGCCAATACTAATCCCACTAGATGAAGTAATTATAGAATTGATGATTCTATAACGTGATCTGTCCAGAAAACTATGCAGACTGATTATGACTTGCATGCTGCTGCACTGGTGAACTATAGGGCCACTCCCATTCGCGCCACTCAAACAGATCTGCGAGATAGCTGGGGCCATTGGATTCTCCACTGGCGACCATGGTGTAGCTTTTCTTCTGAAGTTTGAACTTTATTCTTGGGCTGTTGTTCATCTGTTGTTTTTGCAAACTTGCTCGCGCAAATCGACTGGCACAGTTGGGATGTCCTGACCATGCAATCAAGTGCGAGGTGTGGTGTTGTTTGTGTTGCTTATTTCAGGATGGTTGGCATAGTGTTCACAAAGACCACAGAATAGTTTGAACTTAAACAAAGCTATTAATTTATTAACACTACTAACTTGGATACGGCACGTACTCCTAAAGAATGCACAGTTGATTAATAACATCTAAACTACACTCATCTGCAGCTAATCTCACTATTGGTTTAAACTATGATTTGTACTCACACTATCTGTACTTCTGACTCTCACTACCTAGCTCCTGCACATACTCTGCCACAAGGCTTAGCATCACTGCCTTTTATAGTTGTAACTGTAGCTCCCTCTAGTGGCTACTCTCGACACTTCATTAACCCTTGCAGTACTGACAGTCATGATAATACCACACGAGGTAAGTACAAGTTTTCTCTTTACTTCTCAGGTTTTTTATTGAGGTTCAATTAATTGTTGGGGAACAGGAATAAATTTCTCAGTCCTTTGTGCCAGAAATGGCTCCTGAGCCAATTGTGATGATTTAGATATGGTGGCATCACTATAGAATGAGCGCAATACACATGAAATAAGGTGCATTATATTGGACAATTGGCAATGCAGTTTCCACTGTCGGTAACATTTCAAATTTAGGCCTGACTTTATCACGTTACATATTTCTGCTCAGTAAAATATTCTCAATGTTGTTCTTTACTTACTCTTTTTATTTTGCTCTATCTGCTTTTTCTTTACTCTGTGGGTGGGTTCTACCAGCCCCCCATCCCCCCACTCACGCCACGACATGTTTGCCGATGGTGGAAGAGGCTCGCCATTGGCTGGCGTTGGGATCTTCCGGTCCCGCTGGCGTCCACGGAGATGGAACACTAAATCAGCATTAATACTATGGGCGCGATTCTCCGCTGCCCATGACGGGTTGTAGAATAGCGGGAGGGCCTTCCTGACAATTTTCCAGCCCTCCCGCTATTCTCCCCCCCCCCCCCCCTCCACGCTGCCCCACGACACGAATCGCTGCTCGCTGTTTTTTTACGGCGAACAGCGATTCTCCCCAGGCCGATGGGCCAAGTTCCCAGGCCTTTACGCCCGTCTTCACGAACGCAAACACACCTGCTCTCACCGTTCGTGAAAACGGCCGCAAAGTGCCGTCCCGGACAACCATGGCACCGATTGGCACGGCCGCACCACGGCCGTGCCAAGGGTGGCATGGGCCTGCGATCGGTGGGCACCGATCGCGGGCAGCGGGTCCGATACCCGCGCACTATTTGTTCCTCCGCCGCCCCGCAGGATCAGGGGCATGACGGCCCGCGCATGCGCGGGTTTGACGCATATGCGTGATGACGTCATCCGCGCATGCGCGGGTTGGAGCTGTCCAACCGCGCATGCGCAGCTGACGTCATCGTGCGCGTCAGCCGCCGTGACACTTGGCGTGCGGGCTTAGCAACCGTCGCTAAGCCCGCGATGCCGTGCTTCACGGGGCCGCGCTGCTAGCCCCACCCGGGGGGAGAATCTCCCGGGAGGGGGCGCGGAGGCTGCCGTGAAACACGGCCAGTTTCACGGCAGCCTTTCACGGCTGCATTTGCGGAGAATCGCGCCCTATGTCTTTGATATAACAAAACATCCCAGTTTGCTTCACTAGAGCATTATCAGACAAAATGTTGACACCAAACTTCACAAATAAATAATAGGACAACTGACCCAAAGCCTTGCCAAAGTATTAGGATTTAGAGAGCGTCTTAAAGGAGCATGGAAAGGTAGAAGAGGTAGGGAGGCAGATTGGTTTCGGAAGCGGATTCAGGAGCATAGAGCCCAGGCAGCTGGAGGCAGTGGAACGATGGAAATCGGGAATGTGCCAGATGCCAGAACTGCAGGAGCGGTGAAATCTCAGAAAGCTGTGGGCCCACAGAAGGTCACACAGATTGGGAGCATAACCTCAGCCCTGTGTCATTTTGCCCGCCGCACATGCATGGGGCCAGTTTACACTCCAAATTGAAGCCGATTCCTTAACTGATTTTGAAAGGGAGTTGGGTAGGTATCTGAACCTGAGGAATTTACAGGATTACAAGCAAAAAAAAAATGACCGCGTGCGACTAAACATGATCACTCTTTGGAAGAGCCAGCACTGTCAGGGTGGGAGTGGTCTCCTTCAGTCTATGATTCTATGCAAGGTGGAACAATAAGTTGTTTTTTTTCTCCTGAGGCACAATACTGCAGTATAAAACCAAACTGAAAGTAGCAGAGAGGAATTGGACATGGTGACATCAGACAATGAACAATAACGTCGTCAACAGTAATTTTGACCGTTATAAGTGTTATACCCTGCAGGTGTCTTGTCAAGCAGGATCCATCGCACATTAATTTCTGAAAGGAAACTCCACATTTGGACTGCTTGATAAGATCGGTGCTGGAAACCAGAAATTAATCTGCTTTTCACTGTAACATCAACAGATATCTGACAGCAATGGTCGTTGAACTACACGACATTATCATTTCATCCTGCCTTCGCCTTATCATGGCAATGTTATCCATCTCTCAAAAGAGAAGACGCCGATATTCCATTTCTTACTACCTCTAGGCTGTCTCATCTGAGGCTTTTCAATCTTCCCAGTCAATCTACCAATTACTTTTCATCTGAAACACTTTCCAGATGAGTCTTGCGTTTATTACCACAATAGATCTCTGCTGGGATAATACTGAGGGCTGCAGAGATTTTTAACAACAGGCGAGTTACAATGTACAATGCATTAATTTCTGGCAAGTATAAAGGAACAAACCTTGAGGAAAGGTACTGCTAATCTGGATTTGTGTACTATGTACTATGCCTTTAAGGTCACAAAGCCTAATTGCTTTTTCTGGAGGCAGTTTGGGGCTAATTGTTGCCATGGAGAGAAAATTGTGCCAATATCAGCAGCTGCCTGTAAATGCTTGGATCCCCAACTCTCCTTGTGGAGAAACTAAGTCATCGAGGGGAGAAAAAAACAGCAGGATAGGTCGGAGGTTTGATCTGTACATTGTTAAATGCTCAATCTGTTCAACTCTCGGGCTGTTCCATGCGTACCAAACCCGAATTGATCAGGTAACCCAAACTACAATTGTGTGAAGCTTACAAGCATGATTGGATATACAACAGGCAAGACAGAAGATGGCATAAATCTCCCAGCAGCAGGAATTAAGACAGTGACTGACCACAGGATGATGTAGACAGATAAATAAGTAATTTGGTCCAAGTTCGGTTATCTATCTGATTAAAACTTTCTGATCCTTTGCACCGTTTTAGAATCCTGAGGTGTTTCCATCCACTATCCCAATGTAGAAGAGGATTTCCTCATACAATACAGGAAGAAAACCTTTTTTGCCTCAAGTTCTGAATTGGAGTCCTTGAAAACTATATTGCCCTATAAAATCTACATCTAAAAATTAATATAAGAATGCTGATATTGGTGACTATCTTGTATCACCGTTCCTTCACTGTCACTGGGTCAAAGTCCTGGAACTCCCTCCCTGCCTTGGCGGCATGGTGGCACGGTAGTTGGCACTTCTGCCTCATAACGCCAGGGACCTGGGTTCGATTCCGACCTTGGGTGACTGTCTCAGTGGAGTTTGCAGGTTCTCCACATGTCTGCGTGGGTTTCCTCCGGATGCTCCGGTTTCCTCCCACAGTCCAAAGGTGAGCAGGTTAGGTGGATTGGCCATGCTAAATTGCCCCTTAGTGTGCAAAGGTTAGTTGGGGGTCACGGGGATGGAGCGGGGGAGTGAGCCTAGGTGGGGTGCACTTTCGGAGGGTCGGTTCAGACTCATGGGCCGAATGGCTTCCTGCTGCACTCTGAGGATTCTGTGACTCGATGAAATCCAACCAGGAATCCAAATAAAAACCTCTTTATTCGAATGGCTAGAATGTGGAACTTGTTAGCAGCAGGAATAGTTGAGAAAACCAGCTAGCATTTGTTGATCAAAATCAAGAGGGATAAAAGAATAGATGGATATTCTAATGAGGTGATAATGATGAGAGCTGGAAGAATGCTCATGTGCAACATAAATACACTCGTATGTATAAATGGAATGAATTTAGAACCATGTTGAATCTATTATTAGATGTTGAATCTATTGGATACATGTAGAGATGTTCTGCAAAGTAAACACCTATCATTTTGCCAGTGCATATTATGCGCTAAATTGCCTGTACAGTTAACTGGTCTGCCACTGAAATCAATTATACTGCTTCTTGTGGAGATGTTTACAAGACAATCAATGGAAGACCATTTCTTTCAGAACATAAACAAACCAAGCAACATCACAAATAATTTTCACATTAAGAAGTTTGTCTTTATTTCTTAAAAAAAAAGAACCTTAGAAGCAATACTTTTTGTAAGCGAGATAGGACCAGGCAGCAGTAAGAGAGGGGAGGGGGGGGGGGGGGGGGGGGGGGGGGAACTAGGGCTGGAAACAATTGTAGATGCCTCTAAATTGATTGGGAGACAAGGAGACTGGGGTGACTCGAGACACCCACTGGAGGCTTCCAAAAGGAAAAGACTGGTAAGTCACAGGCCCAGAACACTACACAACAGGTCTGAACTCTTTGGCTCCTTATAATAATAATAATAATAATAATAATAACTTATTGTCACAAGTAGGCTTCAATGAACTTACTGTGAAAAGCACCGAGTCGCCACATTCCGGCACCTGTTCGGGGAGGCCGGTACGGGAATTGAACCCCGCTGCTGCCTTGTTCTGCATTACAAGCCAGCGATTTAGCCCAGTGTGCTAAACCAGCCCCTTGATCCTAATTATGTGGGTCTTGCTCTCAGGCCCTGCGCAAACTCCCCATTGGCTGTGGTTTGCATGCTCATGCAAAATTAGCTCCAAACAGGTCACATGGTCTGTGGAGCCCACTCACTTAAAGGGGGCTGCACACCACATCCTTGCCCCCGCCACCCCCCCCCCCCCTTAAGTCCCAAAACTATATTAAGTCCCAATTACGCCAAAACTAGACACAGAAGTTACAAATTATTAACCGAGACAACAGGGGAAAAAGAATTCATCAAAAAGTCAATCATTCCAGCGACCTCCGTGTCCTGTCACAGGCTTGAAATCTTTTGGGTGATCGAGTTGTCAACAGTCGGTGCCATTTCAGGAGGCACCATTTCAACGACAGGCGAATTGGCCTCACCGTCCTCGACAGGCGAAGTTGATTGAACACAAACGGGAATCCCTTGCTCCCCTTGGCTGGACAGAGTTACAGGAGTGTTCACGATGCAAGTTGTATTTGTCAACTCGAAGTTGGGGTTCGCCACCCCTCATCTCCACAAGTGGTCACCGTGGTTTCTGATGGTCTTCCCATTTACCTTGCACATATAAGACACAGGCCCTGACCGGGCCACAACCTGTCCTTCTAACCAAGGTGAACCTGAGGCGAAATGATGGACCAAAACTGAGTCTCCCATCTGGAATGACCTGTTGCCCCTCTGCTCTTACCACTGAGTATTCCAGGCAATGTTGTGTGCCTCCACCCTCCTCGCCAAATTTGGAAGCACAAGATCCGCTTGCTTTCTCAACTGATGGACCAGGAGCAGCTCAGCTGGTGTTAAGCTCTCTTTTTCAATTTTGGTGCAGTTTAATTTTGCTTAAGATAGCATCGTGCGCTGGAAGATAGCACAGGCTGAAGCAATGCTGACCGGCAGTCTGATATACTGGAAGAGGCCCTTGTCGGTATTAATTGTAGCAAAACTCGGACTCCTCATCCAACTCGAGTTGCAGTTAGGTATGACTGAGGTCCAATTTTGAATAGGTGATGTCCTCAATTCGGGGAATCGGACACTGATTGTGATAGCATGGCCCCTTTAAGGGGGTGAGCTACACAGACCATGTGATCAGTTCGGGGCCAATTGCATGAGGGCCTATCGCATGGGAGCCCGCAGACTCTGGGCAAGGGGGTGTTTGCGTAGGACCTGGGAGCAGGACCCTGGGAAGTGTGGACCAGGGAGCTGGGAAGTAAAGATCTGGGGCAGGATTCTCCATCACCCAATGCTGAAATCGTAATCGGCGATCAATTTGAGAATGGATTTTCATTCCAAAATCGGGGCCGGCGATGGTTCAATGCGGTCCGCCATGCTCCGCCCCCTCCAAACTGCCATCATTGTGACACGCACTGCGCACTGTTTCAACAGCGTTGGCGCGTCATCGACCGGCCCACCCGTGATGCTACGCCCTTGATGGCCCGAGTTCCCGACAGCACGTGTAGCCCCAACCATGCCAGAACCCAATGTGCCGGCTGCGGACTATGCCCAGCGGCGCCATACTCGGCAAGGATCCGTGCCGCTTGCTGGCGGTGGGGGGGGGGGGGCTTCTGCTCGGGGTGGGGGGATGGCCAGGGGGTGGGCTGTGGGGTCGCAGATGGCAGGTTGGGTTCACGTACAGTCAACGCCATGTTGTACAGTGCGACCAGTGCAGATCGTCAGCCGTGCGCATGCGCAGCCCGGGACATGGCCATTCTCCGGCCGTTTCTGGCGTGGGTAATGGTCGTTTCAGTCGGTGTCGGTGCTAACCCCTCAATGGTACTGGAATCAGTGAGGGTTTCACGACGATTCTCGGTTGTGAAAGACCACACATGCTCTGCTGGCGTCAGCACTTAGTCTCCCAAATGGAGAATCCAGATCCTGTTGTATGGTGTTCTGTGTCTGTAATCTAACTGTCTTTTTCTTTCATCCTTTAACCCCTTTGTTTATTACTGGAAGCCTCCAGTGCATGTCTCGAGCCACCATATTGGCGATTAGGTAAAACATTTTGATCGCAGCCGATGGGAATCGAGGGGGGAGGGAAGGATCGATTGAGAAAACAGAGAAGCTCCAGTAACAGTTGGAATAATTTAAAAAAAAATTTATAGTACCCAATTTATTTTTTCCAATTAAGGGGCAATTTAGTGTTGCCAAGCAACCTGCACATCCTTGGGATGTGGGGGCGAAACCCACACATACACGGGGTAAATGTGCAAACTCCACACGGACAGTGACCCAGAACCGGGATCGAACCTGGGACCATGCCGCCGTGAGGCAGCAGAGTTGGAATAATTTAAACCTTGAGTGGAAATGCCTATCATTGGGAAAATTGGCCCATTTAACCAAGGGGTTGAGCGACGGAGTCAGTACATCAAACAACTCCGTTTCTTCTTGACTGTGAATGAAATAATTCAGTGCCAACTAAAAACCAGGAAATGTGTCTCAATGGCTACCATCCGGTGTCCCTGACATCAGTCATAATGAAGTGCTTCAAGAGGTTGGTCATGAAGCGCATCACCTCCATACTCCCAGAACACCTTGATCCACTGCAATTCGCATACCGTCGCAACCGATCTACAGCAGACGGCATCTCCCTGGCCCTCAACTCATCCCTACAGCATCTCGACAACAAGGACTCCTACATCAGGCTCCTGTTCATTGACTACAGCTCCGCCTTCAACACCATAATCACAGCCAAGGTCATATCAAAGCTCCAAAATTTAGGACTTGGCTCCTCACTCTGCAACTGGCTCCTCGACTTTCTAATCCACAGACTACAATCAGTAAGAATAAACAACAATACCTCCTCCACAATAGTACTCAATACCGGGCCCGCAAGGCTGTGTACTTAGCCCCCTACTATACTCCCTGTACACACGTGACTGCGTGGCAAAATTTGGTTCCAACTCCATCTACAAGTTTGCTGATGATACAACCATAGTGAGCCGGATCTCAAATAACGACGAGTCAGAATACAGGAGGGAGATTGAGAACCTAATGGAATGGTGCAGCGACAACAATCTCTCCCTCAATGCCAGCAAAATGAAAGAGCTGGTCATTGACTTCAGAAAACAAAGTACTGTACACACCCCTGCCTGCATCAATGGGGCCGAGGTGGAGATGGTTAGCAGTTTCAAATTCCTCTGGGTACACATCTCCAAAAATCTGTCCTGGTCACCCACCAAGAAAGCACAACAGCGCCTATACTTCCTCAGGAAACTAAGGAAATTCAGCATGTCCACATTAACTCTTATCAGCTTTTACAGGTGCACCATAGAAAGCATCCCATCTGACTGCATCACAGCCTGATATGGCAACTGCTCGGCCCAAGTCCGCAAAAAACTTCAGAGAGTCGTGAACACAGGCCAGTCCATCACACAAACCTGACTCCCATCCATTGACTCCATCTACACCTCCCGCTGCCAGGAAAAAGCGGACAGTGGCATTAAAGACCCCTCCCACCCGGCTTACTCACTCTTCCAACTTCTTCAATCAGGCAGGAGACACAAAAGTCTGGGAACACGCAAAAACAGCTTCTTCCCCACAGTTACCAGACTCCTAAACGACCCTCTTATGGACCTACCTCATTAACACTACACCCCTGTATGCTTCACCCAATGTTTTATGTAGTTACATTGTGTACCTGTGTTGCCCTATTATGTATTTAATTTTATTTCCTTATCTTTTCATGTACTTAATGATCCGTTGAGCTGCTCACTGAAAAATACTTTTCACTGTACCTTGGCAATAAACAAACAAATCCAAAGATAGCTAGCGAGGTCAAGCAGATGGTGACACTTCTGACAGTTTGTGGGCCCCCGTCTATAATGTGATTAGGAACCTCACATTCCTGGAGACACCTAACTCAAACCTTTGACTACATAGTGAAATCTAAGAACATTTCAACCCAAGGCCCTGGATTCCCTTTCATTCTTTGACCAATTTCACTATCTGGTCAAAAGTTTTCAAGTCGGGTGCCTCGAGGGACGTGAGGTTCCAAATCAAATTAAATGTTTGGGGTCCGCAAACTGTGAGAAGTATCACCTTCTGCTTGTCCTTGCCTGTGATCTTGTTCATGGATCTGTTCAATGTATTGACTCTAATCTTCAATCCCTTGGTCAAATTGGTCTAGTTTCCCATTGATAGGCATTTCCTCTCATGGGGCTGGATTCTCTGATTTTGAGGCTATGTCCCCACGCCGGCGTGGGAATGGCGGCGTTTTACAACAGAAAAAAATGACGTAAAACAGCCACCGATCCTCCGTTTGGCTGGGGGCTAACATCAAGGCAATGTAGAATACTCGGCTCTAGCTGCCAATACGGCCTGGAGAATTGCCGGGTCCATGGCTGCGCATGCACACGGTGTCGGCCTGCAGTGGCCGCTCCGCACAACATAGCGCCGGCCGCTCGCAGATCCGGTCTGCAAAATAGTGCCCCCCCTGTGGCCAGCCTGCGCGCCCTAGACCACCCCCCAACAGTGCCCCCAGCCCCTGGAAAAGTCCCCCCTGCCCGCGAATCGGCCCTCCCCCGACTGCGGCGATGCTGGACTGAGTCCACAGCCGCCATTCCGAGTTCCCGATGGATGAAACTACACACGACCAACGCCGTCGAGAATTCGGCTGGTCGGAAGTGGAGCATCGGGGGTTGGGCCTCAGGCAATGTCCTGAGGCTCTCTATACGGTGCACGGTTTACTCTCCGAGTATGCCACTTTGGACGGGACGGAGCATTGTGAAAGCGGGACCGCCCCCGATTCGGCCATGAAAGAGGATTCTCCGGTCAATCGGCGAATGCGATTTCGCCGTCAGTGACCGGAGAATCCCCCCCATGGTTTAAATTATTGAGACTTTTGCTTGAGTTTTTCTACTTTCCCAACTGTCTCGTCCTTCCATCCCCCTCCCACTCAATTCAAAATGACTGTCGGTTGCAATCGAATGTTTTACTCATCACCACTAATGTGGTGGCTCGAGACATACAATGGAATCTTCCAGAAGTTAACAAAGGGGTTTATTGAAGAAAAGCGAAGGCTGTTAAGTAACTAGCGCAGAACACTATGCAACAAGTCTGAACACTTTGGCTCCTTGGTCCACACTGCCCGGGGATCCTTCTTCTGGGGCCCTGTATAAACTTCCCATTGGCCGGTGTTCCCTCGCTCCAGCGCGATTGAGCCCAAGCTGGCCATATGGTCTGTGGAGCCTATCCCCTTAAAGGGCCTGTGCTACCTCAGAGAGAGGGTGTGATTCCCCAGGAGAGCAATGATAGAGTTGCATGAGAGGGTGAAGTTATGCGGTGAGAGGGACACAACAGGAAAGGAACGGGAATGGGTGTTGGTAGTGACAGTCCTCTTAGTGACAGACCGTTCTGTCACTGGAAACAGTTTCTCCTTATTTACTCTTCTTAAATGAGGAGAGGTGGTAGAGTGTGTGTAAGTTCATCAGGTGAAGAAGAGGGCAAAAGTGATCTGACAGAAGTTCCAAGATCGGGAGTTGAATATGGGTGTCCTGGCCACCGCTCTCATTATTTTCTTCAAAAAAGGGCCTGGCTAAATATGGTGGAGTTGGCCTATTGACGAATCTCCAAGATAAAGTGTGTCAGTTATCAACTTTGTTAAGAAAGCGACCTCAGTTCACTAATGAGAAGGCACTTACCTCAAACTAGCAGTGAATTGAAACAGTGTGATCTGTGATAGCAGATAAAGCTGTTAAATCAGCTGGAACAGCTCACCTGTCTCAAACACTGCAACATTAAGAAAAAGGCAACAGGAAAACACACATGAAAGTGTATCTCAAAGATAAAATTAATACAGCGTGAAGGATAAGTTGAGCAATTCGCGTTTTAAACAGACATAACATTTTGCTGATCTTTATACGCTTGAATTTGACATGATCCACATTAAATCTGTCTTTGAGTCAGAAGGTGATCTTTCCTCTTTCACTGTGTCATTCTGTAGAGTTTGTGTGCATGTGTGTGTGTAAATGAGTGAGGTAACATTTAAACTTTCGTTTTGAACATGTGAATAAATAACCCTCTATGTTTAAACAAACAAAATGTTGCTGCTGTTATGTTAATTGATATATTGATCTCACATGCTCCATATACCTTCCCTTTCACAAAACACACTGAATACGGACAGTCACAGAGGAGGAATTGTGGTTTCAACTTCTTTTCTATCCCTGTCCAGAACGTGGGAAAAACATTCTCTCAAATCCTACACGATCAAACTGCTTAAGAATTTTACAAGTTTCAATTAGATTACTTCGCATCCTACTAATTTCCAGAGGACGTAGACCCACTGTACTCAATCTATCATCATAGATCAATCCTCTCGGGACGGCATGTGGTTCAGTGGTTAGCACTGGGACTGCGGCGCTGAGGACCCGGGTTCGAATCCCGGCCCTGGGTCACTGTATGTGTGGAGTTTGCACATTCTCCCCGTGTCTGCGTGGGTTTCACCCCCACAACCTGTTGCCGATTTTGAGGAATGGAATACTATCCCACTAGCGTCACTAATAAATTGCCAATTCTGCACCGGAGACGCCAATAATGTTGCCCTTAATATCGAGTAATATTGCTTTTCAGAGTCGCCAGGTGTCAGATGATACCACCACAAGGTTCAACCGGATATTGATCAAAGACCCAATAACAAGTCAGTTAGTTCAAGTTCAATAATGGCTTATTTACACACAAGATTAACTCACACATGCAACATAAAAACACTACAAGCTAAACTACACCCAACACTACAACAACCTGTACTTAACTTTCAGGTACCCTGGAGTGGCTGGGTCGGCAGAAGTAACTTTGGTTCTGCTGGGCTCATTCGGCTGGTAGCGATCATTGATCTTGAACTTGCTTCTGGTCGTGGTGCTGCAGTTGGCTCCAGGTATAGGCCGGGCCGAAGAGTGCCGGTGTGCCAGGGCCAAAAGAGATCGAACACATGGCAGTATCCCTCTTATTCCTTTGGGGTTTTGCGCTCTTTTGGGCGGTCATTCGCTTTGGACCCGCTAATTCGGCAGGCTTCGATCACTGCCTTCGATTTGAGCCAATAAAGGGGCGGGTGCCTTGATGGCTGTGCGTGTCCTGAGCGGTCATTGACCTTGGCTGTTTGGGCTTCCTGGGTGAAGGGAGTGGCGCCAATGTGTCTGGAATTGTATCTGATACCTGAGTACTAGTCCTTTGTCCTCGGGAAATGGGTCATTAGAATACAAATTGGCTAGGGGTTTAAATACTGTCCGGTTCTCTGTCAGCAAATATACATTTAGGCTCTGGGTTTTCCTGAATCCTGTATTGGCCATATTTCCCTTGAGTCTTTGCAAGTATCCACGTTTCCTTTGTAAGTGGCCATCCCAGATGGCTGTAAACCCAAAGATGTGCAGGTTAGATGTATTGGCCACACTAAATTGCCCCTTAATTGGAAAAAAAATAATTGGGCACTCTAAATTTATTTTTAAAATATAGATCAATCCTCTCACTCCATGAATCAGTTGTTGTTGTACTCCCTACCTTCTTTGAGTATGGAGATCAAAATAGTACACGGTACTCAGGTGTGGTCTCATCAAGGCCCAATACAATTAGAGTCAGACTTCCTCACTCTTATACGTCAGTCTCATTGCAATAAAGGCAAACATACCATTTGCTTTCTTAGTCTCTTGCTGTACCTGCAGATTGAAATTCTGTGATTAGTATATAAGGACACCTTTAAGTATTAACAATTTATGATGTTACACGCATAATATGATGCCATGTCATGTGTGCTGTGCCTGAAGGCAGATTCTTGGCTTATTGTCTGCTGATGCTTCATCCTGAGCTGTGCTCTTTGCAGTTTTTGTCAATGGAGCTTTGCCAATGCCTTGCACTCTCACGGGCAGGGTGATCAGCTAGGCTTCAAAACTTCCTCAGCTGGAACAGGAACTGAATATGTGCTGTTGGCATTATTCTGAATCACACACTAGTCATCTAACCAACTAAGTTAGTACTAGACCCCCATAATACAATAAATAATAACCAATACATGAAGGAGAACAGAATATTATGATAGGGTTTGATAAAATATGGGTTTGTGCAGATTATAAACATCAGCACCACAACAAAAACAGCCTGCACCTATACATCACCTTTAATATAGCAAAACAGGAGCATTACAAAATAAAATATGATATCAAGCCACAGAAGGAGCTTTTAAGTTAGATGACAAGAGCTGGCCAAAGAGGAATGCCTGAAAGAATGAGCGAAAAGTAGTGACAAAGAGAATGAGGGAGGGATTTCCAGAGCATCTAGACAGCTGAAAGTGTAGCCGCCCAATGGTGAAGTAATCAAGATCGGAGATGCTTTGGGTGGGAGGATAAAGAGAAAGGGCAGGGTGAGGCCATAGAGGAATTTGACAGCAAAAAGTAAATTCATGGTGTTGTTAAACGCCAATGCAGAATAGCAAGGGATCACGGGTGAATGGCGCTTGGTGGTGACTGAGGATTTGGGCGACAGAGTTTGGGATGAATTTTAGTTTATGTGCAGCAGAAGATGGTAGGCTGGCCAGCACAGCTGTGGAAGGAGGGAAAACATGGATGAGGGTTTCAGCAGCAGACTGGCTGAGGCGGGCCAAATTGGCCAGTGTTACCGAAAGGTCACCGAGGGGTCAACCATGTCACCAAGGCTGTGAATCATCTGGTTCAGCCTCCGAGAGTTGCCAGGGGGAGAGGGAAGGAGTTAATGGATTGGGAGCAGAGAGTTTTATGTTCCGTTACCAGCTCCGTAGAGACTTTTCAAAAGAGATGAATGACTGATGGAATGACCGGACAAGATTTCACTTTTTTAAGGCTTTTACTGTAAGATGCAAACTAAAATCTAAACAGATCAAATATTACTGAACTTGCAGCTAATACACCAAACTAAAGAAAAGGTACTTTCACATGAACAAGTTAATGCAATTTAAGTTATGTCTGTCCAAAGGTGTACAGGTTAGGTGGATTGACCATGCTAATTTGCCCCTTAGTACCCAAAGATGGGCTGGTTAGGTGGGGTTACAGGAATAGGGCAGGGGAGGGGGTCTAGGTAGGATGCTCTTGGTAGGGTCGGTGCAGACTCGATGGGCTGAATGGCCTCCTTCTGCACTGCAAGGATTCTATGGTTTCTGAGCTGTCCATCACATTTCTAGCAGAGATGTAGCATTACAAGAACAATTCCAAAGACACTCTGGGTCTCCGGCAGGTTCATTTAAATATTGGCCATGCCTCCAAAGACAACTTCCGACATGGTGCCTCGGGATCTTTTACATGTACCAGAGAATGCAAAGGAAATCTTAGCTTAATGTGCATCCAAAGGACAAAACCTCTGAGATTCCTGCAAGCTTCCACTTTACTGTCTGCCTCAACTCCATTTTCTTATCTTCCCTGCATAGCCCTTGAGTCTCTCGCCTATCGATAATCTGACTAACTCTGCCTTGAATAAATTCAATTGTCTAGCCTCCACTGCTCTCTGGAGATGATAATTCCACAGCCTAACGACCCTCTGAGAGGAAAAAAAAATCTCCTCACCTCAGCCTTAAAAGAGGTGAATGTAGGATTTTTTTATGTACATTGCATTATGGGTCAGTTGCAGGAATATTCTTAAAAGAACTTAGGTTAAAGTATCCTGATTAGATGTCTGCTAAAGCTGTGATCAAGGGGTTAACAACTAGGCAGGATGTGATGTCACTCATGGGAGCGGCTTGGCCTGTTTTAGTTTTGTTTTCAGCCCTGCCCTGTGTCTGTTGTTTTTAGTTAAAAAAATTTTCAAGTTCTACTCTGGGTTCTGAGGAAAGAGTTGTGTTTCTCAGACTGACTTCTGAAAGCTTCCTTCCCAAGAGCTTGGTGAATAAATCTGTAAGCCTCTGAGTGTTAACTATATTAAAAAGTGGCTTTTGACCTGTGTGTGTGCATTTTGCCGAATTGAAATTTTAGAAGTAGGTGGGGAAGTCAGCTCAAAGACCTTTATTTATATTTTTAGAACCAGTAATTCTCCAACCCTTTTCTCTCCTTCTGGTCTCCCCCATGAGTGGAAACGTCTTCCTGGTATCTACCCTGTCAAGTCTCCTCAGGATCTTATATCTTTCAATGAGATCACCTCTCATTCTTCTAAATTCCATTGAGTATAGGCTGTTCTAATCTTTCTTCATAGGACAACCCAGGAATGAGCCGAGTGAACATTTGGCAAGCGATAGATTTCAAGAAGGCATAGACAATGGAATGAACAAGTGCAGAAAATAATTTTTAAAAAGGCTAATGAATGCTGGCCTTTATATCTTGAGGATTGGCCATGCTAAATTGTCCAAAAGGTTAAGTGGGGTTACTGACTTATGGGGATAGGATGGAGGCATGGACTTAAGTAGGGTGCTCTTTCCAAAGGCTGGTGCAGACTCGATGGGCCGGATGGCCTCCTTCTGTGCTGAAAGTTCTATGATTGGAATAAAGACGCAGGGGTTATGCTGCAGCTATACAAAACTCTGCTTAGACCGCACTTGGAGTACCGAGAGCAGTTCTGGGCACCACATCTTAGGAAAGATATTTTGGCCTAGGAGTGAGTGCAACGTACGTTTACTAAAATGATGCCTGGACTACAGGGGTTAGGATTCGAGGAGTGATTACACAAATTAGACCTGCTATTGCTAGAATTTAGAAGGCTAAGGGTGATTAGATTGAAGACTTTAGGAATTTTCAAGCGGTTATTGGATAGGCACATGGAGAACACCAAAATGACAGGGAGTGGGATAGCTTAATCTTGGTTTCGGACAAAGCTCGGCACAACATCGAGGGCCGAAGAGCCTGTTCTGTGCTGCACTGTTCTATGTTCTATGTATTTAAGATATTAACAGAGAAGATAAAGATGAACTATTTCCACTGGTTGGAAATTCTAAAACTATGCGGCATAGTCTAACAATTAGGGCTAGGCTGTTCAAGAGAGATTTTAAAAAGAATTTCTACACTCAGAGGGTCGTAGATGTTTGGAGTTCTCTCCTACAAACAGCAGTTGAAGCAAGATCAGGTGTTAATTTTATATCTGAGATGAATAGGTTTTGTTAAGTAAAGACATTAAGGCAGTCGTTTTCAAACCCAGGGTCGCGACCCACCGGGTGTCTGAAGGATCACAGACCATGTGTTGCAGTGCTCCTGATCATAGGTCCATGTGCCGCAGCGTTCCCGATTGCGCAAAGTAGTGCCCAATGCATGACCGGCATGCGCGACTGGCTTTCAGAATGCTGGCCATTCCGCACATGCATGCTGCCTCAGCAGTGCACAAGCCCAGAGCCCAGCGAGGAAGAATGTCTCCTCCTGAGGTCAGCGCACTGACCCAGGATCAGATGAATTTTTAAAAATCGCTGGAGTCTTCCTGCCTGGAGCGGTGGAAGTGAGCAGGTCATGTAAGCTGACGTCATGTGTTCTGGGCACGAGAGAGATTCCTCCATTTTGCAGCTACCAGCAGTTCTGGTGTGAACTCCAGGGCCTGTGGTGAACAACACATGAAGAAGAAGCTGAAAGCAGGAACAAAGCAGCATAAATATGATTATTTGAGGTGTGGATTTATTATTGGGCCATTGCAAGTCAGGATACAAAGTTCATTTGTGTTATGTGCAGGGAAGCACTGGCAAATGAAAGTTTAAAAATTTCAAAGACATTTGGAGATAAACATGGCGAGTTCCAGGACAAAGCGCTTGATTTTTTTCAATGGATGCAGTGAGATCTTAACTCACAGCTGAGGTCATTGTCAGAACTGTAATAGTGAATAACAAAATGGAGTTTGCACATTTTTCCTGTGTGTGTGGGTTTCCTCTGGGTGCTCCGGTTTCCTCCTACAGTCCAAAGATGTGCAGGTTAGATGGATTGGCCACGCTAAATTGCCCCGAGGTGGGATTATAGGGATAGGGTGGGGATTGGGCCTAGGTAGAGTGCTCTTCAGAAGGAGTTGCAGACTCGATGGGACAAAAGGCCTCCTTGTGCACTGGAGAGATTCTATGAAATGAGATCCTGATGAACGAGCAGGCTCACCTGTCACATTAAAGGTAAATGAAACTGGTGGGTCACGATGGCCGGCCAGCGCGCGTCTTGAAGCTTTCCCAGTGTGGGTCCTGAAGTATATCCAGTTGTTAAAAATGGGTCCTGGGCCAAAGACAGGTATCTGGAGTTAGGACACAGATCAGCGTGGTGGGACAGGCTAGAGGGGCTGAAAGGCCTACTCCTGTTCCTATGACAAACTGGTGGAATGGGCAGACACGTGGCAGGTGAAATTTGTTGCAGGGAAGTGGTACCACATTAGAAGGAAGAACAAGGAGAAGGAATATAAAATAACGAGTACAATTCTAACAGGGATGCAAAGAAGAGCAATCGGGGGTATATGAGCACAAATTATTGAAGGTGAATGAATTAAAAGTCTAATAATGATCATGAAACCATTGTCGTTTGCCGAAAAAGCCCAGCTGATTCATTAATGTCCTTTCGGGAAGGAAATCTGCCGTCCTTACCTGGTCTGGCTTCAGACACACAGCAATGTGGTTGATTCTTATATAGCCCTCTAGCAAGCCACTCAGTTGTACTCAAATCACTAGAAAAGGAAACATAAGGTATGAAACCAGATGAATCAACCTTGGCAACGGGAATGACAATTGCAAACCCAGCCCTGCCGACTCTGCAATGTTCTCTTAACTAACATCTGGAGGCTTGTGCCAAAATTATCTCGAGCAACATACTGACATAGTCACACTCACGGAATCATACCTTATAATGATAATGTCCCAGACACTGCCAGGACACATCCAGCAGAGGTGGTGGCACAGTGGTATGCAATTGTGGGAGTTGTCCTGGGACTTCTGGACATTGGCTCTCGACCCCATGAAGTAAAAGACAAGGCTGAAGCATTCGCAACAATCCTCAGCCAGAAGTGCCAAGTGGATGATTCATCGCGGTCTCCTTCAGAGATCCCCAGCATCACAGGTGTCAGCCTTCAGCCAATTTTATTCAAGAAACAGCTGAAAGCACTGTAGATTGCAGAGGCTATGGGCTCTGACAATATTCGAGCAATAGTACCGAAGGCCTGTGCTCCAGAACTTGGGGCGCCCCCTAGCCAAGGTGTTCCAGTACAGCTAAAACACTTGCATCTACCCGGCATTGTGGAAAATTGCCCAGGTATGTCATGTACTCAATATACATGACAAATTGAACCCGATCAATTATCATCCCTTCAGTTGACTTTTGATCATCAGTAAAGTGATGAAAGTGGTCACCAGTAGCGCTCACCAGTAGCGCTATCAAGAAGCACTTACTCCCAATAACCTGCTCATGGACACTCAGTTTGGGTTCCGTCAGTGTCACACAACTCCTGACCTCATTACATCCTTTGTTCAAACATAACCAATGTCTGGGGCCTCACGGTAGCATGGTGGTTAGCATCAATGCTTCACAGCTCCAGGGTCCCAGGTTCGATTCCCGGCTGGGTCACTGTCTGTGTGGAGTCTGCACGTCCTCCCCGTGTGTGCGTGGGTTTCCTCCGGGTGCTCCGGTTTCCTCCCACAGTCCAAAGATGTGCGGGTTAGGTGGATTGGCCATGCTAAATTGCCCGTAGTGTAAGGTTAATGGGGGGGATTGTTGGGTTACGGGTATACGGGTTACGTGGGTTTAAGTAGGGTGATCATTGCTCGGCACAACATCGAGGGCCGAAGGGCCTGTTCTGTGCTGTACTATTCTATGTTCTATAACCAAAAGAGTTGAACACCAGAGGTGACGTGAGAGCGACTGCTCTTGACATCAAGGCAGAATTTAACTGAATATGCCATCTAGGAGCCTTAGCAAAATTTGAGTCAATTGAAACCAGAGGGAAAACTCTCCTTTGGTTGGAGTCATACCTGGCACAAAGGATGATGGTTGTCGTTGTTGGAGGTCAATCATCTCAGCTCCAGGACAATACTGCAGGAATTCCTCAGGAAAGTGTCCAAGCCCAACCATCTTCAGCTACTTCATTAATGACCTCCCTTCCATCATAAGGTCAGAAGTGTGAATATTCGCTGGATACTGCACAATGTTCAGCACCATTCGTGATTCCTCAGATACTGAAGTAGTCCATGTCCAAATGCAACAAAACCTGGACAATATCCAGGCTTGGGCTGACAAGTAGCAAGTAACATTCATGACACATAAGTGCCATTCAATGACCATTTCCAACAAGAGAGGATCCAACCATCTTTCCTTGGCATTACCATTGCTGAATCCTCTGTTATCCACATCTTGGTTGTTGCCATGGACTAGAGAATGAACTGAATTAGCCATATAAATACTATGGCTGCAAGAGCAGGCCAAAGGCTTGGAATCCTGCAGTGAGTAACTCACCTGACTCCCCAAAGCCTGTCCACCATCTACAAGGCACAAATTGGAAGTGCAATGTTATCCTCTCCACTTGCCAGCATGACTGCAGCTCCAACAACACTTAAAAAGCTCAACACCATCCATGACAAAGCAGCCCGTTTGATTGGCACCCCATCCAGGAACATTCAATCCCTCCACCACTGACTCACAGTGGCAGCCGTGTGTACTATCTACAAAATGTATTGCAGAAACTCACCAAGGTTCCTTAGACAGCACCTTCCAACCCCATGATCACTAGGACAAAGGCAGCAGAAACCTGGGAACACCACCAAGTCAATCACCATCCTAACTTGGAAATATATGACCAATAATTTACTATCACTGGTTCAAAATCCTAGAACTCCCTTCCTAACAGCACTATGAATGTACCTACACCACATGGACTGCAGCCGTTCAAGGAGGTGGCTCAACACCACCTTCTCAAGGGCAAGTCAAGATGGGCAATAAATGCTGGCCTATCTGGCGATTTCCACATTCCGTAAATGAATAAAATCAAGGAAATAAATGGAAGGGATTGGCAAAAAACCCCCAGAAAGACAGCGTAGTAGGAAAAACAGGCGATCAGGAGAAAGGCAAAGTGGGGAGGGAGAAAGGTAGATAAAACAAGAATGAAATGGAGGAGGGAAGTAAAAGATCAGGAGAGGAGAGTGAGAAATCACAGAAATACAAACTGAGAAATTGAGACAATGGTTAGAAAAGTGAGAGACAGAAAAAAAGAGATTGAAGAAACGAGGGTGAAAGAAGTAAAAAGGTTAAGAACAAAGAACAGGAAGCAATGGAACAGGCCCTTCGGCCTTCCAAGTCTGCGCCAACCATGATGCCTATCTAAACTAAAACCTTCTGCATTTCTGGCGTCTGTATCCCTCTACTCCCATCCCATTCATACATTTTTCAAGATGCCTCTTAAATGTCACTATTGTAACTGCTTTCACCACCTCCCCTGGCAACGAGTTCCAGGCACTTGCCACTCTCTGTGTAAAAAAAAAAACTTGTCTCGCACATCTCCTCGAAACTTTGCCCCTCACACCTAAACCTATGTCCCTTAGTAATTGACTTTTCCACCCGGGGAAAAAGCTTCTCGCTATCCATCAGGTCGCCCTCAACCTCTGTTGTTCCAGTGAAAACAATCGGAGTTTATCCAACCTCTCCTCTTAGCTAATACTCTCCAGACCGGGCAACATCCTGGTAAAACTCTTCTCTATCCACTCCAAAGCATCCACATCCTTCTGATAGTATGACGACCAGAATCAGACCCAATATTCCAAATGTGGCCTAACTAAGGTTCTGTACAGCTGCAGTATGACTTGCCAATTTTTATACTCAATGCCTCGACCGATGAACAGTAAGAAGTCTTACAACACCAGGTTAAAGTCCAACAGGTTTGTTTCAAACACGAGCTTTCGGAGCACGGCTCCTTCTTCAGGTGAAGAAGGAGCCGTGCTCCGAAAGCTCGTGTTTGAAACAAACCTGTTGGACTTTAACCTGGTGTTGTAAGACTTCTTACTGTGCTCACCCCAGTCCAACGCCGGCATCTCCACATCATGTCGACCGATGAAGGCAAACATGCCGTATGCCTCCTTGACTTCCTCATCCACCTGCGTTGCCACTTCAGTGATTAGGAGACTGACAAGAGAGAAAAAGAAATAGGGAGAGGAACAGAGCGAGCTAAAGTCTTGGTTGGGGCCAGTTCAGGGGCTGGCCTGTTTATTTCTTTCCTCAGTAAGCTTGGAGTAATCAGTTCTTAAGTTAAAGGACAGTCGTGTGAATTGACTCCATTTTACCTTGTGTACACAGTGGATATTAATGCACATGAGCGACCAATATATACTGGGTTAAATTGTGCAGAAATAGCTGACAGAAGCTATCTGAAATACTCCGATTTGTGTCACAATAATCTTTCCGAGCTCTCGTGGTGATGGTAAAGTAATTGATGGATGCATACAAAACACAATAGGAACGAGAATGCTTTGTGATGAACAGAGATTATACATTTAACGTATTGTTCTGTAAGATCGTGCTATTATTGTCAGGCCATCATAGAGCACAATAATATCTGGGCTTCAATATACGTCAAAGATCATCAGCTGAAAAGCTGTCACTTGTCTGAACTCATTTCCTGTGCTTTCAATCAGTACACTCAGTGGACCTATAGCTGAATTGGTCTCCAATGACACGAGCAATTCCTTTCAAATTAACACCTTGAAAGCGGAACCTTTTCTCAATAAGTGAACAAAACGTGAACAAAAAATGAATTCCAATGCAACCTGATTTCTACTTGTTCCATTTTTAGCTGCATGCCTTTGTTGAGTCAAAATGTTTATTCCACTCACACTTTTCATTGTCCACTGCCCAAATGATGTTCTGTTATTGCCATGGACTGTGTCCGACATGGAATAGGAAACCTTTCTCTGTTCGTCATGGGCCAGATACCTCCAGTTAAATGTGAGATTGTGCTCTGCATTTTGATCACAGCTCAGGATCTTTCAAAAATCTAATATGTCAAGCACACAGCTTGGAGGCCAGTTCTTAAACGTCCCGCGTGCCAGGTTTTATTTAAAGGGACCTGCGTGTACAGTGATTGATTTCCCCATACTTCGGTACTGCTTTCTGTCTCATTCTGAACGTATTTTTTTTCTATTCGTCCATGGGATGTGGCCTTCCCTGGCTGGGACAGCATTTATTGCCCAGCTGTCCCTAATTGCCCTTGGGAAGGTGGTGGTGAGTTTCTTTCTTGAACCCCTGCAGTCCATGTGGTGTAGGTACACCCACAGTGCTGATAGAATCCATAGAATCCCTACAGTGCAGAAGAAGTCTATTCAGCCCATCGGATTTGCACCACTCTTCCGAAAGAGCACCCCACTGAGGCCCACTCCCCTGCCCTATCCCCATGACCCCATAAACCCACCTAACCTATGGAAACTAAGGGGCAAGTTTAACATGGCCAACGAACCTAACCTGCACATCTTTGGACTGTGGAAGGAAATTGGAGCACCCGGAGGAAACCCACACAGACACGGGGAGAATTTGCAAACTCTACACAGACAATCACCCAAGGTCAAAATTGAACCCGGATCCCTGGCGCTGTAAGGCAAAAGTGCTAACCATTGTGCCATTGTGCCGCTAAAGGAGGGAGGTAGTTTCAGGATTTTGACATAGTGACAGTGAAGGAATGGCGATATATTTCCAAGTTAGGATGGCGAGTGGCTTGGAGGGTAACTTGCAGATGGTGGGGTTCCCATGCATCTACTCCCTTGTCCTTCTAGATGGTAATGGTCATGGATTTGGAAGGTGCTATCTAAGGAGTCTTGGCGAGTTCCTGCAGTGCATCTTACAGATAATCCACACTCTGCTGCTGTGCGGCGATGGTGGGTGTGTGAATGTTTGTTGGTGGGGTGCCAATCATGCGGACTGCTTTGTCAAATGCCATTACTGGCAAAGCATGAAAAACTGATTTTTCTTATGGCTTGTGGAGGGCCCACCTTCAGTGTGATAAAGAGCTTGACTGACCTGGACACCCCAGATTACCGGTTGTTCGCCACCCTGGTGACCCTGGTGGGGGAGAACTTCGGCACCGCTCATCAAGTTCCGGTTCCACACGACTACTCAGGCCCAAGCTGAGTCAACGAGTGGCCACCTCCGGAAACTGGCTGAGACTTGCGAATTCGGAGTGACCCTGAATGAGACACTCAGGACCGTTTGGTGTGTGGACTCAGCGATGCGGCCACGCTACAGAAATTACTAGCTGAGGCCCACCTGGATCTGCAACACCCGATGGCGATAGCTATCTACAGAGAAAGTGCCGAACAAGGTGCCCAGGAACTTCAGGGACTGACGATGCTCAGTCTTGGACACAATTACAAGCACCTATCACACTCGACTAGACCTCAGGAGGCTGGCCCCGACAATGGGACACCTACCAGAGGAACACGGACCGCCGTAATAGAGGCCGGAGACGCCGGGCGCGATTCTCCGACCCCCACACCGGGTGGAAGAATCGCGGGAGGGCCGGGCGAATCACGGCATGCCGCCCTGGCACCCCCCGCGATTCTCCCACCCCCCCTAAAATGGCGAGTCGCGTTTTGCGACAGGCCGCTCGGAGAATCGCCGCTCGCCGTTTCTAACGGCGACAGGCGATTCTCCGGCCCGGATGGGTCGGGCGGCCTGCTGAACCCGACCGGTTCACGCTGGCGCCAACCACACCTGATCTCTGCCGGCGTGAACAACGCGCGACCGCTGTGTGTGGGGCCTGTGGGGGGTGGATCGTCGGGCCGGCGTCTCTAAAAGCCGCACTCTTTTCCCTCCGCCGCCCCGCAAGATCAAACCGCCATGTCTTGCGGGACAGCGGAGGGGAAGACGGCAACCGCGCATGCGCGGCTGACGTCACTTAGGCGCCGCAGGCCGCGTCATTCCCAGCGCGCCGCGCCTTGACGCTTGCGGCGCAAAATTCACGCGCCGCCGCTCCTAGCCCCCTGGGGGGGGGGGGTAGAATAGGGGGCGAGGAGCGGCCTCCGACGCCGGAGTGAAACACTCTGGCTTTCACTCCGGCGTCAGCTGTTTGTCTCCCTTTGGGAGAATTGCGCCCGCCGTCGGATGTTCTCACCCGAGAAACAAGAATGTGGCCACCAGCCAGTGTCGGCGGCTACAGGCCGCAGAAACCAGTGAGACAGGAGGCCCCGTGAGTATCTACCTGCCCAACAACTCACTAGGCACGACCATCCCCTACGTGACAGGGCTTACTCTGTAGAAAATGCAGACAAAACCTACCAGCAGTTACACAGGGTGGCTGAGCCAAGAGTAGTGCCCATCTGGATCTCCCTGACTATTAATGGGCACCCAATCTTCATGGAACTCTACACTGGGGCAGCAGTGTCTGTAGTCAGTTGTCACGTTCAGTCTGGCCTTCAAACGCTGATCCTGTCGGACGCCAATGTGAGGCTGGCCACTTATATGAGGGAGCTGGCAACAGCGGGCACTTGAACGGTTCCAGTCGAGTATGGTCAACAGTCTGCCAAACCTTCCTCTCGTGGTTGTCCATGGGAGCGATCTGAGATTGTTGTGGCGTGACTGGCTACGTCACTCAGATTTGCAAGAGGGTGTGTCGCATGCACCCAAATGGCCCTGAGGAAGTTCTGTCGAGGTTTCTATCGGTATTCCAGCATGGCTTCACCATAAAAGGAGCTGTGGCCCGAGTGTGACTCCCATGGCTCGACTGCACTACTTCCACGCCCGACCTGTCCCGTACGTCTTACCACCCAAGGTGGATGCTGATTTGGATTGAATGGAAAAATTGGACATCATCCGCCCAGTACAGTTCTCCGATTGGATGGCGCCAGTCATCCCTGACATGAAACCGGATGGAGCAGTATGCTTGTGGGGCGACTATAAAATAACAGTCAACCATGTGACTTGACTGGATGCTTTGTAACTGCGAACATGTACAGGGGGCTATATGAATACACCCACCGGCCCTTTGGGATTTCCCCATGTGTACAATATTCCAGTGAGTAATGGAGAACATCCTGCAAGGCCTACCACGCATGGCGGTCTACCTTGACGACATTCTGATCACGGTTTGTCTGACCAGGAGCACCTACAAAACCTGACCGAAGTGCTGGAGCATTTTGAGGATGCTGGCATCTCCCTCCGTGTGCTACACTGGGAGTGAGGCCGGGAGCAGCAGGCGGCTTTCATCGAGGTGAAAAAACAACTCTCCTCGTCAAGACTGCTAACCCACTTCGACCCATCCTGGCCAATCCTATTGACCTGCGACGCTTCTCCATATGGCATCGGGCCTATGCTTGCCTTAAAATGGACGACAGATCTGAACGTCCCATGACCTTCACCTCAAGAACGTTGGCCAATGCAGAGAAGAGGTATGCCCAGATCGAGAAGGAGAGTTTGGCTGTCGTATTCAGGGTCACAAAATTCCATCACTCTGTCCACGGGCATCCCTTGACTGTTCTCACAGACCAAAAGCCCTTCCTAGGGCTCTTCAAGGAGGAGGTGCCGATTTCCCCCCCCCACCCCCATTGCTTCCATCCGCATCCAGCGATAGGCATTGCTGCTCGCAGCGTATGTGTTGGAGCTCTGCTCCGGACCAAGATTCTCCACACTGACGCGTTCAGTCATCTGTCCCTGCTGACCGGGCCACCTACACCGGTGGTGGCCGGCAATGCCATTGCCGTTCTGCATTTTATGGACTCGCTACCGGTCACGGCATCCCGCATCCGTAGGTGAACTCAGATGACCCTTAGCTATTCCTCGTCCATCACATGGTGCAGTATGGGGCTCAGCACAGGGCTGTACCGCAGGATCTAAAGGCCACAAAGATGCAGGAGCTTAGCAAAGAGGACAGCATGCTCCTTTGGTGACCCATGTGGTGGCCCCCAAGCCTGGATGCAGCCCACTCCTGATGGACCTTCACAATGGTCACACAGGTGTGACCAAACTGAAAATGTTAGCTCAAAGCTGCGTTTGATGGCCCAGCATCAATGCGGACATCGAGCGGGTGTCCCAGTGTTGCGTCCAGTGTCAGGCACACAAGATGTTGCCTCCTACAGTCCCACTCCACCAGTGGGAATGGCCAGGTCGGCCGTGGTCACGCCTCCATATTGACTTTGTGACCCCTTTCAAGGGGCAGTGTTCCTCGTCGATGTCCACTCAGTGGATGGAGGTCCTCAAGGTACAGGCGACAATGGCCGGGACCGCCATAGAGAAACTCACATACGGCATGCCTGAGGTGCTCATATCAGACAATGGTACAACATTTACAAGTGCAGAATTTGTGGCATATATGTCTGCCAATGGGATCTGTAACGTGAGAACAGCCCCATACCACCCAGCTTCGAATGGGTTGGTTGAGCAGGCAGCGTAAACCTTTAAGCTTGGCATGAAAAAACAAACATCCGCCGCATTCAGAACCAAACCGAGGCAGACACAGGTTGCCACAGGCCACTGCGAACGTTCGCACCAGGAGACGCAGTACATTTCCTGAACTTCGGTGGAGTGCCCTACTTGGATTCCGGGTGTCGTGTTGGCGAAAACAGGTTTCTTACAAAATAGGGGCACTGGGCTGTGAGTCTAAAGCCACGTGCACCATCTTTGAGGCCTCGTGCCAGATACTCCCACCCTACCAGCCATTGATTCTGACTTGTCTCATCTTCACTGCTGCCCTGGCCACCCCTGTTGGCACCAACACCCCTGGCTCCGCCAGTTGCCAAGGATTCAGCGATGATTTTTGAGGAGGACATCAAGATGCTGGACGAAGAATCACTTAGCTCCGACTCAGAAACCGAGATGGGCATTCTGCCCCCTGCCTCCAGGTCCGGGATGCGGCCCAACAATCGCCTCATGAAGCCAGCATCATCCCAATATCCCAATTCGGGGCATATACGTTCACCAGCGCCACCTTCTCTCCCTGCAGCCTACCCCTCACCATGATATATCTGCCCTCCTTGTCCGACACCACCACCTCAGCTGCCTCAAATGCCACCCTCTTCCCCACTAGAATCGCCACCCCCCGGTTCTTCGCGTCCAATCCTGAATGATAAAACTGCCCCACCCACCCCTTCCTCAGACGGACCTGGTCCGCCACCTTCAGGTGGGTCTCCTGGAGCATAGCCACGTCCGCCTTCAACCCCCTTAGATGGGAGAACACCCTGGTTCTCTTAACCGGCCCGTTCAGCCACCTCACGTTCCAGGTAATCAGCCGGATCAGAGGGCAACCCGCCCCCCTCCCCCGCTGACTAGCCATAGCTTAGCAGATGTTCGCCCCAGGCCAGCACACCCCACTCGACCCGTTCTCCATGGCGATAGCGCCTCTCCTCTTCCCCCCCCCCCCCCCCCCCCCCGGCTCCCATCGGCTCCTTCCTAGTCGTTCCAGCAGCAACCCGGTATCCCCCCCCCCCCCCAGGCTAGGACCCCTCCTAGCCGCGACGCACCCTCCATGGTACTTCTGTGAGTCAGCTGAGTTCTGCTGACCCCGGCAGCTCCCGCCAAAACCTATCCCCTCCCGGCATGGGGGTCATCCCCCTCTTGCCACACCTCCTTGGCATTGCTGCAGCGCGTGAAAGAAGACCCGTAGAGGCCCCGCCCCCGCTGCAAGCTTCACCCCCCCTGCCCCGCAGCGCGGGAAACCAGAGGAAAGCCCGCGCTTTCACACTGTCACACCCCACCCTTCTGACGCAGTTCCCCAAAATCCAGTTTCCCCTCAATCCCCAGCCCCGTACAGAAGAGAACATATAGAACACAAACCCCAACACTCCCCACCTAACCCACAACCATGCCCAACAAACAAACCCACCCGTAAACAGAGCAAACAGAAAACCAGCGTACGTAACACACATGTCGAAGTTAAAAAAGTTGAAACAGTTGGAACAAAACAGCCACAGCAGAAACAACGCCGGCCAAAGTATGTCCCCAGGCCCTAGCTCGAGTCCAGCTTCTCCGCCTGTACAAAGGCCCACGCCTCCTCCGGTGACTCGAAGTAATGGTGCCGGTCCTTGTATGTCACCCACAGGCGCGCAGGCTGCAGCATTCCAAACCTGACCTGCTTAGCAGGAAGCACCGCCTTCATCCGCCGCTTAGCCACCTCCGCAATCCAGTCCTGGTAGATCCTCACTACCGAATTCTCCCATTTACTACTCTCTTTCTTGGCCCAGCGCAGCACACACTCCCGGTCACTGAATCGGTGGAACCGCACCAGCACCGCCCGCGGGGGCTCACCTGCCTTGGGCCTCCTGGCCATCACTCTGTGCGCTCCCTCGAGCTCCAGGGGCAAATGGAAGGACCCCGCTCCCATCAACAAGCTCAACATCGTGGTCACATACGCCGGGAGATCCCACCCCTCCAGCTCCTCCGCCAGGCCCAGGATCCTCAGATTCTTTCGCCTCGTGCGAACATCCAGCTCCTCCAAGCGGTCCTGCCACTTTTTATGAAGTGCATCGTGCAACTCCACTTTCCCCACGAGGACCACGGCCTCCTCCTCTCTTTCAACGGCCTGCCGCTGCAACTCCCGAATAGACTCCTCCTGGGCCGCCTGGGTCTCAAGTAGCTTGGTCGTAGTTGCATTCATGGAGTCCAGCAGCTCAGCCTTGAGCTCAGCAAAACAACGTAGGAGCGAGGCCTGTTGCTCCTGCGCCCACATCCGCCAGTCCTCGGGTGTTGCGCCGGCCGCCATTTTGTTTTTCTTCCCCCTTTTTTTGGGGGAGTTACTGCAGCCTTTTTCACCATATAGTGTGGGGCAAATTCTTCCAGGCACCTTCCCCCACCGGGATGCGTAGAAACAGCGCCGTTTCGGGCCCTCGAAACGGCCCAAAAGTCCCTAAATAACGGGAGCTGCCGAACGTGCGGCTTAGCTCCGCATAGCCGCAACCAGAAGTCCCCACTTCAAAAGTACTTAATTGACGGTAAAGTGCTTTGGGACGTTATGCGGTCCTGAAAGACGCTATATAAATGCAACTGAAGGATGACATCTCTGACAATGCAGCACTCCTTCATTGCTGTTATAAGCCCAGGAGTAAGGGTTGAATCCTCATTGCCAAGAGTGACACCAATGGAGGCAAGATGATGTAATATTCTGGGGCATTTATGTATGAAAAGGAGATTCACTCTCTGAAAGAGTGATGAAGTTACCTGTGGATGAATGTCAGACTGACCAGGGGGTTAAATTTAACTGTAACTGACATTAGAGGACCAACGGACCATTTTTCAAAAAATGCTCTCTGAAGACTTTTGCATGAGGATTGTGCGCAGAACATGATCAATAACTGAAGGCAACAGTGGCGACATTACAGGTGGAAGTGTTGGCTGTGGTTCTGTGGGCAATGAACCAACTCACTTCTTTTGTGAACAAACATAACAAAACTATTAAGGAGGCTTGTGCAGACAGACAAAGCCTAATCAAAATCATTATTGCTGGGAACGAAGTAGATATGATGGATGTCAAAACTAGATTTTTAAAGCTGAGTGGAAAGTAATTAATTTCATTCTTTAGGACAGGCTCTTATATCAGATACAGCAGGAGAGGGAGGTGCAAGAAAATTGAGGATTGATAAGAATTATTACATGTCTGAGGACATCCTTCAAATTTCGGCAAATTCCATTTGGCAGAGCCGTGATATAAATGTTTTAGCAGTTCAAATTGTCTTCTTGTAAATAGAAATTTGTGCAAGGGAATTAAAGAGGGCATTCACATTCTATAATGATGCAGGAAACATACAGATAAAAGATACGCTTACAATTTGTTACATGTCGAAATTGGAAAAATTGCCTCCCATTCCCCTCCCCCATTCCTAGCAGCAGAGGCAAATGAGCTGAACATTTTCACGTTCTGATCCTAATCAATGCTGAAGTATTCCTCGGCTAACATTTCTATCCCAGATGAATTCTATCTGACCTTGGATTACTACTTGCTGGCATTCAATCCAAAAAGTGGAAAATTACTCCATTTTAGAGCAATGATGTTTTCTCTCTGCTGACCACAAATTAAGTAGTTAACAACAACATAGAAATAGCTCACAAACAGTAGAAACCACATTCCATCGTGTCTGTTTCTCTATGACATTCTTGACTCAAATGTTTAACCAACAGTTTAATCAACTGTCAGTCATGCTTCAGTGGATGTACTCCTGCCACAGGCATAGGTTGTGGTTCATAACCCTACTCCAGAGATGTCATTGAATCATAGAATCCCTATAATGCAGAAGGCTATTCGGCCTATCGAATCTGTCCTGACCCTCCAAAGGAGCAGCCCACCGAATCCTCATAACCCTCTAACCTGCATATCTTTGGACTGTGGGAGGAAACAGGAGACCCCGGCGGAAACACACGCCGACATGGGGAGAGGACGTGCAAACTCCACAGAGACAGTAATCCAAGGTCGGAATGGAATCCGGGTTCCTGGCTTTGTGAGGCAGCAGTACTAACCACTGTGCTGTACCAGTGGTGCTCAAGCCCAACTTGAGCACAAAACCAAAGCTGATGCTCCAGTGCAGTACTCCAGAAGTGCAACTCTGTCAGAGGTGTTGGGCAGAATCTTTTCGAGACAACAGGCATCTTGGCTGAGACCCATGCATCACCCCTTTTTGGAAAGCAATGGGACAGGACTAATCAAGAACCTCACGGTAAAGGAGCCTGCAGTTGACAGCAACCACAACCTGATAGAAATTCCCATTTAGTTTGAAGGGGAACGGTGTGGGTCTGAGATTAGTGTTCCAAACCTGAATAAAGGCAATCATAAGGGTGTGAAGGTGGAATTGACAAGAGGAAACTGGGAAACTAGGTTAAAAGATAGGACTGTAGAGATGGCAGTGGCAGACTTTTAAGGAGATACTTAATAACTCTCAGCAAAGATGTATCCCAGTGGGAAAAGAAGATTCTGTGAGCAGGACGCAGCACCTGTGGTTAAATAAAGAAATGAATGGTAATATTAAATGGAAAGAAACAAATATGAAAAGATTAAGTGATAGGCCAGAAGACCGGTCCAATTTTAAGAATCAGCAAAGAATGATAAAAATAATAAAGAGGGAGAAAGCAGAGTATAAGAATGAAATGAAAGTCATCATTGTACCAGAGGACCACAGGCTGCTCTTCCTTTTTGAGAGAGAGCTGACTGGTGGTGATTTAACCGGAGGGTCATCACCCTTCAGGTGAGGGACAAGGTTGAAAAGGCAGGGCCTTCACAAGAGTCATCTGGCTAGTAATACAAAAAAAAACACAGGGCAAGTGTTTCTGCGGGTGTTTAAATAGAAGAAACTAACATTGGTCCTCTAGAAGGTGAGTCTGGGGAATTAATAATGGGGAAGAAGGAAATGGCAGGGAAGTTGAACGGGTATTTTGTGTTTATTTTCACTGTGGAAGACTTAGAAAGGTACTTGAAAATCTTGAGGTGAAAGGGAGGGAGGAACTTAAAACAATCATCATCACCATGGAAAGCATGCTGGGAAAACTATTAGACCTGAAGGCAGGCAAGTTCCCAGGAGGAGTGATGTACCATCAATTGAACGCGAGACGAGTTGTTGAACAGAAGTATGGCTTTAATATACTAGATGTTAAGCCCTGCGGTTGATTACAATAGAAGGATGACCGCCGGGAGTACTGGGTATTTATACCCCACCCTGGAGGCGGGGTTAACTCAGCCTCTCGACCAATCGGGGAGCCGTCACATGACTGGTCTCAACCAACCGGTCGAGAGGCACATGACCGACCAGGGCCAATGGTAAGCCGGTGTTCTGCACCAATGGCAGGCAGCTATGCTAATCATACCACCACAAGGAGATAGCCTGCAACCTAGGCCATCTGCTCCTTAAAAGAAGTGGCTGCAGAGATAGGAGACACATTAGCTATCTTCAGAATTCCTAAGATTCTGATAGGGTCCCCGGGAATTGGAAAATAACTAATATAACACCTTTGTTCAAGAAAGGAGGGAGACAGAAAGTAGGAAATTACAGAACACCAAAAATAGGAACTGGAATAGACCACATCCTGCTTCATTCTGTACGATCATGGCTGATCTGGAGCTTTATCTCCATTTTCCTGCCTGCTTCCAATATCCTTTAATTCCCTAGAGGTGAAAAATCTGCCTATCCCAGCCTTAAATGTATTTAAATGTATTCAATTATTTGTTTTTTTAGCAAACAGATTGGAATGCCGGGATAAATGGGTTGGCAAGTTGTAACTAGTGGAGTGCCACAGGGATCATTGCTCGTTCCTCAACTGTTTATAATTTATATCAATGACTTTGATGCAGGGACCAGAATGTATGGCAAGTAAATTAGCCAACATCACCAGGAAAGGTGGAAGAGCAAATTGTCAAGAAGCGATAAAGTGTTCACAAAGGGATGAGTGGGCAAATAAAATGGCAGACAGGCACCCCTCTAGTTATAAGCCCCTGGTGACAGACTACTGATCTATGCCGGGAATTACTAGCGATGGATGAAAGTCTGCCTCAGTGCACCAATAGGTGTGAGAAGAGAATTGGACGGGAAGAGAAAGAGGAGGGCCGATTAGCGATAAAATTGAGACTTGCACTTAGAGGCAGGAAAAATAGAGGAGGTATTAAATAAGCACTTTGCACCTGTCTTTATAAAGGAGGAGGATGCTACCCAGGCCAATGTAAGAGGGGAGGTAGCAGGTACACTTGAGGAATATACAATTGAAAAGGAGGAGGTGTCAGAAAGACTACTCTTATTTAAAATTGATTGGATACCAGGACTGGGTGAGGTACGTACAAGGATACGGAGGGAGGTGAGAGTGGAAATTGGAGATACATGGATGATATAGGGCTGGTATAGGACAGTGGGCTAAACAGCTGGCTTGTAATGCAGAACAAGGCCAGCAACGCGGGTTCAATTCCTGCACCGGCCTCCCCGAACAGGTGCCGGAATGTGGCGACTAGGGACTTTTCACAGTAACTTCATTGAAGTCGACTTGTGACAATAAGCGATTATTATTATTATTATAATCCTCCCGCCTTCCTTAAACACAGAGGTGGTGCCAGAGGACTGGAGTAATTGCGAATGTTACACCCTTGTTCAAAAAGGGGTGCACAGCTGACAACTCCACACCAGACAGCTTGGCTGCAGTGGCAAGGAAAATTCTGGAAACTATAGTTTGGGACAAATTACCACTTATAGAGGCGCAAGATAATTAAGGAAAGCCAGCATTGATTCATTAAGGGAGAATCGTATTTGACTACCTTTTTTTTAACATAGATAGAATTTACAGTGCAGAAGGAGGCCATTCGGCCCATCGAGTCTGCACCGGCTCCTGGAAAGAGCACCCTACTCAAGGTTAACACCTCCACCCTATCCCCATAACCCAGTAACCCCACCCAACACTAAGGGCAACACTAAGGGCAATCTTGGACACTAAGGGGAATTTATCATGGCCAATCCACCTAACCTGCACATCTTTGGACTGTGGGAGGAAACCGGAGCACCCGGAGGAAACCCATGCACACACGGGGAGGATGTGCAGACTCCGCACAGACAGTGACCCAAGCCGGAATCGAACCTGGGATCCTGGAGCTGTGAAGCGATTGTGCTATCCACAATGCTACCGTGCTGCCCCTTGCCGGAGATTTTTAAGGAGGTAACAGAGAAGATTAATAAGGGCAATTCTGCTGATGTGGTGCATATGGATTTTCAAAAGGCATTTGATACAGTGCCACACAGCAGGATTGTGTGCAAAATTCTAGCTCATGGAATAAAAGGGAAAGTAGACACCTGATTAGAAATTGGCTGAGTGACAGAAAACAAAGAGTAGTGATAAATAGTTGTTTTTCGGATTGGAGGAAGGTTTGTAGTGGAGGTAACCAGGGGTCAATGTTGGATTGGAGTGCTTAATCATACTGATATATATTCATGACCTAGGCTGTGGTGTGAAGGGCATGGTTTCAAATTTGCAGATGATATAAAGGTTGGAAGCATTGTCAACTATAATGAGAATAGTCTTTAAATTACATATACACATTGGTGGATCGTGCAGACAAGTGGCTGTTTAATGCAGTGTGAGGTGATTCATTTTAACAAGAAGAATGTGGACAGTTCAAATAAATGGAGAAACATTTATGGAAGTGAAGGAACAAAGGGACCTCAGCGATTATGTACGTAAGTCATTGAAGATGGCAGGGCATGTTGAGAGCAGTTAATAAAGCATATGGTATCCTAGGTTTTATTAATAGATGCACTAGCTGGGATTCTCAGTTCTAGAGACGAAGGGCGCGATTCTCCCGAGTTACGAAAAATCGGGAAGCTGGCGTCAAAAACGGGCGGGTTTGACGCCAGCCTCCGCCCCCCGACCGGGAACCGATTCATTTCCCCGGTCGGGGCTAGCATCGCGCGGCCGTGAACTCCGGCATCGCAGGCTTAACGAATTTCGTTAAGCCCGCTAGCCAAAGTTAGCGACGGCTGACGCGTCAGATGACGTCAGCCGCACATGCGCGGATTGGACGACTCCAACCCGCGTATGCGCGGATGACGTCATCACGCATATGCGTGAAACCCGCTCATGCGCGGGCCGGTATGCCCCTCAGCCGCCCCGTGAATGGATCCAGCGGGGCGTCGGAGGGAGAAAGAGTACACGGGGTAAGTACACGCTGCCCGCGATCGGTGGGCACCGATCGCGGGCCACGGCCGTGCCAATCGGTGCCATGGTTCCCAAGAACGGGACTTTACGGGCGTGGCGGGGGGAGAATAGCGGGAGGGTGTCGGACCAGCGTGTCCGTAAAAATTTACTCCGCCCGCTATTCTCCGAATTTTCGTGAGAGCGGAGAATTGCGCCCGAAGTGCTTCGCCAGCAGAGAATCGGGACTGAGTCCTGCCAGTGCTAGGAACGTCACAAGGCTGGGATTCTCATGGCTTGGCTCTGCAAAAACATACATAGCACTGGTTTCCCTGCAGTTACTGGGGCTGCCATTTTGAACGGTCGCTCTCATCTCAGTGTCCAGGGACACGCCCGCCCCTCCCCACTATGCAAATGTTGACCGCCGCTGACAAGGGGTGCGCCCCCAACCCTTCATCAAGGAGAGGCAGCCTCCCCACCACCATGGGAATAAGGGGCAACACCCGCTCCCCCACACCACGCATACATGAGGATGGGCTGACCCTCCTCTACTCGACTCCCTCAGCTCCCCTCTCAGTCATCCCTCAGCATCCCCTTGAAGACCCCCTCAGCACCCCCAGCCTCCCCCCTCAGAAGCCCTCTTTGGCCACCCCAAAACCAAAATCAATGTGACAGGTTATCTGGTCATTATTCGCATTGTTTATCTTGCGGGATCTTGCTTGGCACAGATTGGCTGCATTAAAGCCTTGGCTACACTTCAAAAAAATTGCTTCATTCGCTTCAAAGCCTTTCTGGATATCCCAAAGGTTTGAAAGTTTTTGACACGAAATACAAGTCCTTTTTCTCAGAGGCGCATCTGTCATAATTCAGTTGCCACGCAGCACACCATCGGAAATCTATGCAGAGAAAGGAAGCCCATCGCAACTTGGAATTTCTGCTGATCTGAAACCCTGAATTTCTAAAGCTCCTGACAATCTGTAAACTTCCCTCAGTGGCAGTGATTCAACTGTAATTGTTATCCGTCTGTGCTTACTGCAAGCAACCGGCCTTTTGTCCGCCTTAAGAAACCAACCTTCCTATAGGTGCATCTTATCAGCAGTTTGTAACTGAACAACAAGTCCAGAACCGCCTCAAAATAAACTACATTGTATGTTGCACTGTGAAAAGAAATATGGGGCGGGATTCTCCGATGCCGCGCCGAGTCGGGGAACCGCCCAGGAGGGCATGAGTCCCGCGATGCCGGGCCGCCAATTCTCCGGCGACCGGAGAATTGGCGGCAATGGGTTGGTGCGGCGCCGGACAGAGGTTGCTGAACGCGAATGCCCTGGCAATTCTCTGCTCTTGACGGGCCGACTGCCCGCCGAGTTGGGCCGAGTCCCACCGGCGTCGTTCGCGTGTGGTCCTACTCGGCGGAACCTCGGCATTCTGGCTGCGGAGGCCATCCTGGTGGGGGGGGAGGGGGGATCCAACTCCGGGGGGGGCCTCTACGGTGGCTAGGCCTGCGATCGGTACCTACCGATCGGCGGGCGGGCTAATTCCGGGCAGAGGGGGCCTATGTTCCTCCACGCTGGGCCCCTGTAGGACTCCGCCATGTTGCATGGGGGCGGGTGTGGAGACGGCAATGCACATGCTTGGACCCGCGCCGGCCGTGCTGGGGCCAGTATCGGCAGCTGGGAGCTGTGTGAAGCGCTCCAGTGCCATCCTGGCCCCTTGTGCGGCGCAGTATCGCTGCTCCGGCATTTACGACAGCATCAACATTTAGCCCCATGATCAGATAATCCCGCCCATGGTGCCTGCTGATGGCCTGCAGAAAGAATTACATATGATATTTCTGAGTTATCGTGATTTTACTCTCATTTATTTGGTCATTGATACATAACCCATGTAAAATTAGGACAAAGCAATTTCATTAGATGCAAATTCCTGATCAAACTGTAGAAGCCAGATTTTAAAAAGTTCAATCATGTAATGTTGCTTCTGGCCACGCCACGCAGGTATATCCACATGTCGGTGCTGCTGTGGGAAGCCCGCCAACATACGTGACACCCGCCAACTGTAGTGCCTCACACAGTTGCGTTCCTTATATGCTCCCGAGGAGCTTAGAAGGGCAGGATGGTGAGGCAGACCGTGTTACAATCTGCCTAAAATCTATAGTTAATCACATGTCGATGGGATTATCAACGTTTGTTTCAACATGGTTATTGGCCAGAATAATATAGCAGACATATGGGCTACTCTCCGCATCAGGTGCGAGTATCAGGTATTCGCCAGGACAATGGGATCACCACCTCCCAAGCAGTATCATTTAACTAGTTAAGATTGTCTGGATCATCATGTTCCTTTTGCGATATAAACAGTTCAACAGAACGTAACCACCGGCAACATGGACCCCAATCATCCCCGTACAAGTCATTCATTTCAGTCTCCCCATGGCATGATTCCTTTGACCAATCTCATTCAATAAAGGCCGGCAGCAAAAAAACTTCACGAGACAACTTGATCCAGTCATACCTTGTACATTCCCTCGTGCTGCTATGCACTGTAACCAGTGATTGGTGGAAGTTTGTTCACTTTCCCCGGGGACGACTGCACTTGATCTTGGAGGATACCTTGAGTGGCTCTGAAACTTGAGGATCTGGCTTTAGTCAGCAGACTCCACATAGACAGTAACCCAAGCTGGGAATCGAACGTGGGACCCTGGCAATGTGAAGCAACAGTGCTAACAACTGTGCTACTGTGCTTGGTATGTTTGACCAGTGTGGTTATGTCAATAACTTGAGTGAATAGGTCAGTACCAATCCTTTATTCTATGGTTTTACTATTCTTGAATAATAAAGTATCTGTGCCAGTAATAGTTGATCTTATCGACTCTTTTCTGTCTCCTCGCTTTGCCTACATGTGCCTATCCATCAATTGTTCTAGTCCTCTAAGGCTGTGGATTGGGGGAGGAGGATTGGACCTGCTTTAGCAGAAGGATCATGGGTATGACATGACTCTCATTTCTCAGAACCTGCCATCCTGGTCTTGAATCTCCCATTCAACTGGCGAGGGGTGGAGGTTAGGGAGATGGCCAGAGGCATAAGCCAACACCCTGAGAGATGGCAGTGGCCTCCAGACATCAGGATCTCATTCACCTCTAGATCCGTAACCCGACTAATTAACGACATGGCTCGCTTTATGGTGGTTCCTGAAAGCTTAGGGACAATGATCATAGCACTCTTCAGGCTGCACACTGACTACAATCTGTACCCTACAGCCTCCAGCATTGATGTTTTCAGCTCCTTGGAGGTACCAGGCTGTTTCCTAGCTGGAGATCTGCTGTGGTGAAAATTCCATTGGTGCCTGTTAGGAAGAGAGAAGTCTTTGTGATGTTGCCTCAAAGGACAGATGTAAACTCAAGGGTCACCACCGCCTCTGACATGGGAGAGGTGAAGTAAGAGATGTTATGAGGCGGTTTATGTGAAGGAAGGAGTTGTTCTGGTTCTGGATGTCATTTAATAATAATCATCTTTATTGTTACAAGTAGGCTTACATTAACACTGCAATGAAGTTACTGTGAAAAGCCCTGAGTGGCCACATTCCGGCACCTGTTTGGGTACACAGAGGGAGAATTCAGAATGTCCAAATGACCGAACAGCACGCCTTCTGGGACTTGTGGGAGGAAACCGGAGCACCCGGAGGAAACCCACACAGACACGTGGAGAACATGCAGACTCCGCACAGACAGTGACCCAGCCGGGAATCGAACCTGGAATCCTGGCGCTGTGAAGCCACAGTGCTAACCACTGTGCTGCCGTGCCACCCAAATGTAATTTCTTGCTGTCAAGGTAGCTATGTAAACACAGTACGGGATAGGGAGTTTCAATGTAAATGTTAGGCACAAAAAACTGTGAAATGTCTGTTTCTTTAAGTGGGTGTATAATGTGCTGTGCCAAGGATGCATGAGGATAAAAAAAGAGAAGAGTACATCATGTGCTGTCTTTCCACCTCTGCTGAGTTGTGGTAATGTATACAATGCTGAGATGAGGGAACTAATATTCAATTCCAATTCAACCTCTCTCCAGGTACCAACGGTTGCATTCAAGGCAGGCCTTATGACACGTTTTCTAGGCACTTTCTGCCTTTCATCTCCTTCAGAAATATTTTGACTTCTGCATTAGTAAAGTTGCATGTTCCTCTCCCAATGGGGCCATTTCCCGATTCCCTCTGGGCACACATGATGCTTAAGTGGAGCTTATTCTGTCATGAAAATATTGCAAAAGTAATGAGCTGGATTTTCACGCAGGCTTCAGCATCCCAACGTTGGGAGAAAATGGGGGTCCTGATGAGCCCACATATATTTTTTTAAAATAAATTTTGTGTACCCAATTCATTTTAGCGTGGCCAATCCACCTAGCCTGCACATCTTTGGGTTGTGGGGGCGAAACCCACGCAGACATGGGGAGAATGTGAAAACTCCACACGGACAGTGACGCAGAGCCGGGATCGAACCTGGGACCTCGGCGCCGTGAGGCTGCAGGGCTAACCCACTGTACCACCGTGCTGCCTGAGCCCACATATATTGACGACGCACTCGATGATTGCGAGCATCCCAAGGAGTCTCCTAGTTTGTCATCTCCGCATTCAGTATCCTGCTAAAGACAGTGGGTGGGCTCACTGTAGGGCAGCATGGTAGCATTGTGGATAGCACAATGGCTTCACAGCTCCAGGGTCCAAGGTTCGATTCCGGCTTGGGTCACTGTCTGTGCGGAGTCTGCACATCCTCCCCGTGTGTGCGTGGGTTTCCTCCGGGTGCTCCGGTTTCCTCCCACAGTCCAAAGATGTGCGGGTTAGGTGGATTAGCCATAATAAATTGCCCTTAGTGTCCAAAATTGCCCTTTGTGTTGGGTGAGGTTACTGGCTTATTGGGATAGGGTGGAGGTGTTGACCTTGGGTAGGGTGCTCTTTCCAAGAGCCGGTGCAGACTCGATGGGCCGAATGGCCTCCTTTTGCATTGTAAATTCTATGATCTATGATCTCAATGCTGCAGGCCCAATCATAAGGCTTGCTACATTATGAGACTTGGCAACACCATGGGTGGAGGTGGGTGCTCCTGGGGCAGGTTAGGTATTGTGAGGATGCCTTAAGAGAGGTGCCCTTGGAGATTTGAATTAACAGATAAAAGTTCTAGAGTCAATGCTGTCAGCCCTATTGGGAATTGTTTGGACTGTGTGCATTCTGACCACAGCCACCTCTTTCGGGCATGGAACGTCTGCAATGAGTTAATGGCCTTCGCTAAGAGTGGGGAGTCCCTCTGTCAGCAGAGAAATGCTCACACAGCATCAAAACTAAACCAATTGGATCTTCAGATGTTTAATTGGCTGCCCGTCTCCGTGGCGCAGGCAGAGAATTTGGGTCCTCATCCACCACTGGGAACCTTTCTCACTTTTATGCCCTTTTAATGGCCTTTTAGGGAAGGAAATCTGTTGTCCTTACCTGGGGCGTGATCGAACCAAATTAAAACAGAATCCATTCTGGGTAGCGGGATTATTCCTGGCATTTGTAGTTCTGGCAATGACCGCGCTATCTAATGGCACTCTGTCTTGTTTTTATGCCCCAGCGGGGACCGCTCTTAGCATCATTACCTTCACTGCGGAACACCGACGAGTAGAGCTCCTCAGTGTAGGAAGAGATTGGATGCCATTTTTAAATGGAGCACCGATCTCTCAATACCCCTCCCCCAATGCAACCCCTATGCTCCCCAAAACCACAACTCACCTATTGGGGCATATTCACCCACACCTCCACCTCATATGGTCCTGATGCCTGGTGTGGGCACAAGCTTGGCATATTGACAGTGCCCCTGCCAGCCTGGAAGTGACACTTGAGTACCCTGCACAGCCAGGTTGGCACCTGGGTGGCACTGCCAGGGTGCCAGGCTGGCACTGTCAAGGGGCCAAGGTGGCACCAGCAGTTCCAAGGTGCCACCCTGCCTGGAGGCCAACCACCCGGTGCCTCAGATCGCCTGATATACTGCACACACACACCGGTACCATTCCGACTGGTCCCCATTTGTGCCGACGGGCACTGAATGGTGCCCAGCTGTGGTTTCCTATGGTGAGGCCGATAGATGCCGGGTGGCTGGGGTGAGCACGGTTAAGTGGATTCTTAAACTCACTTAGCCATGCGAGACTGGGTTCTGCCCATTCGCTGGGAGGGGGTGAAGGGAGGGTTGGAGGGGTTGAAGGGAGGGTTGGAGGGGTTGAAGGGAGAGTTGATGAGGTGAAGGGAGGGTTGGCGGGAGTGAAGGGAGCATTGAGGGGGGAGGGAAGGCTGTTCACGTGGGGGTGGGAGGGTTTCGGGGGGGGGCAACTTACACATGCTTCCTGGCGTAGGCCATTGACCCTCTTGCGGCATTGGAGGCCAGTCCTTCTGGTCATGCTGCCTGAGCTGATGGCCACTGCACTGGCTACCCTGTGGCTCACCTTCCGAGACCCTCGGGGGAACAGGACATCCCTCCAGGCTTCGACCGCATCTCGGAGACTCCCCAGGTCCATGTCCCCAAATCTTGGGGCTAGTCTTCTCGGCGCCGGGGCTGCAAGCTGAGTGGGGTTGGCTATGCAAATCCTGTTTAAGTGCTTGTTAGCGGGGGGCATGACCTTGTTAACGGGGGGCTAACGAGAGCGGTCCCGGCGAATCACCTGGGGATACAACTTGACAAAGAGGTAGAGCAAGGAAGTCCAAGCATGTTGAGGATTACTGAGGGCACCGAGGGGGGTCAAGGATAGGTGGGGGTTAAGGAGGGAAATTGTGCAAGGGGGTGGGGAGGGGACATTGGGTGTTGGGGGGAGAGCGGGGATGCCCGTCAGGAGAATGGGGCAGTGGTGTACACTTGGATGAGACAAATTAAAAAACCCTCACCACAACCAGTTATGATTCCTCTGGCTCTTTGTTCTGATCACCAATCCCATACCCCATCCACCCAGACACCCAGACATGGGGTCCTGACCCTGTCCCCCCCATGCCCTGCCCACGCACACCCGGCTGCAGTGGGGGGAGGGGGATGCTACTCATCAAAGGTTATGGGGAGAAAGCAGGATTGGGATATTGAGTTGGATGATCAGCCATGATCGTGATAAATGGCAGAGCAGGCTCGAAGGGCATAAAGGCCTCCTCCTGCTCCTATCGTCTATGTATCTATGTATGCATCCCAGACACATGAACAGCAGATTGCCATATCCCAGCCCATCTCTGGGGTGTTCGGAGGTTGGCTGCTGCGTCTGTGGTGCTGCCTCCCGCAGTATTCAAGCATCGTGTCCAGGCATCAAGGTGTGATTGGGATGCTAGGCAATGATCCCCACATGCTACATGGCCCGCCTACCCATGAGAATCCACTTGGGATGTGTGAGGTGCTCACTTAACCACGATTGCCAATTCTCTATCTGCAATAGCCTTCAGCTGCACAGCCAGAGGCCTCGGCAGTCAGTGGGGTTACGGGTGGTTGGTGGGGTAGACAGGCAGGGAATAAGTTTGCCCCCAGAATGGGTACACATGATCCAGAGTTGCGCATAGAGGACCCGCGCATGGTTGCTTCCCACCCCCCCACCCCCCCCCCCCCCCACCCTAGCCCCGATACCCCCAGCCTCCCATGGCAGCCCCTCCCCAACCAGGGCTGCAAACCCCCCCGGGTTGCCTCCCCACGCCCCTCTAAGGACGGGGCAGCAAGCCTGGTGGCCCCGGGCTCATTGCTTGTGGCCGAAGGTGGCTATTCATCTCCTAAGATCCCCGCAACAGCTGTTCCGCCAGGTTCACGTTTTTATAAAGGAGTACTAATTGGAGCCAGCGTGACCACTTGCTGTGGAGGTGGCTGTAAAATGGGAAGCAGTTGGATAAGGGGTGACTCTCGGTAATTGTATGGAAATAGGGATTAAGTGGTGATTAAAGGGCTGGTTTAGCACCGTGGGCTAAACAGCTGGCTTGGAATGCAGAACGAAGAGCCTGCAGTGCGCGTTTAATTCCCGTACCGGCCTCCCGAACAGGCACCGGAATGTGGCGACTCGGGGCTTTTCACAGTAACTTCATTGAAGCCTACTTGTACTTGTGACCATAAATGATTATTATTATTATTGGTTTCTCACCACGCTACAGCGGGATCCCGATATTGCCTACGGGAGCGGGCCAAATGCAACGGTTTGGTGCCTGGCGAGGTTCTTGTTTTTGGTCTCTTCCGCTATTCACCGGCCTCGTCATGCTCTCGCTCGAGTGAAACAAGGCCACTGTATCACTCCCAACATGTAACATTGTGAAGGTTGAAGGGAGCTATCACTATTGTGGGGATCCAGTCTAGAGCATATTGCAAATTGCCTTACAAACCATTCAGAAGGCAAAATGCTTTCACACCTTGATCTCGACTACTGCTCAGGATGCTTCATTGTAACACTTTCCTGGCGCTCTTTGGAACACTCTGATTGAGCCCACCTCTATCACCCAGAACCATTGAATCTCCACAGTGCAGAAGAAGGCCATTTGGCCCATCAAGTCTGCACCGACCCTCCGAAGAAGCAGCCCACTCACCCTACACCCGTAACCCCACCAAACCTTTGGACACTAAGAGGATATTTAGCATGGCCAATCCACCTACCCTTCACATTTTTAGACTGTGAGAGGAAACTGGAGCACCCGGAGGAAACAGACACTGACACCTGGGAGAATTGAAAACGCCTCGCAGACAGTCACCCAAGGTGGGAGTCGAACCCAAAAAGAAAATGCTGGAAAATCTCAGCAGGTCTGGCAGCATCTGTAGGGAGAGAAAGGAGCTAACGTTTCGAGTCCAATGACTCTTTGTCAAAGCTCTGACAAGTCGAACCTGAGCCCCTGGTACTATGAGACAGCAGTGCTAACCACTGTGCCTCTGTGCTGCCCCAAGAAGCCATTCACATATCAGATTCGCGTTCCAGACAAGGTCACATGGGTCAGGTGACAGCAGATTATGGGCATTATACGACTTGCTATGTATTGGGCTTTGGCAGAACACTCTGATTGCTGCCACATTTATCTCAAAATTGTGGAAGTGGGGAGGAGTCCCAGTGGGATTTTCTGTGGCTGCCCTCCATTGATGCCACTGATTACATCACTGCCATTGGAAAACCAGACAGCTCGATCTCGATACTGCCTTGCAGTGATGCCTAAGCATATAATGGAGCGACACTGCTGTAAAGGGCCTCAGTGGCCTGGCAATGCGTGTCCATGTGCTCCCTGGATATTGTTGCAGGGATCTCCTGTGTGTGCCTCCATCATAATAGCGCAATGGGTGGGATTCTCTAAATCACCGCCGGGTGTGAATCCCGCCCCCGCCGGCTGCCAAATTTTCCGGCGCCTGGGTTTTGGCGGGGGCGGGAATCGCGTTGTGGCGGTCGGCGGCCGCTGGCAGCGACCCCCCCTCCGGCGATTCTCCGGCCCGTGATGGGCCGAGCGGCCGCCGGTTTTAGTCTGGTCCCACCTTCGTAAATTAGACCCGGTACTTACCGACGGGACCTGGCTCGGCTGGCGCCCTCCGGTGTCCTCGGGGGGTTCTGGCCCCGGTGGATGCCCCCACCATGGCCTGGCCTGCAATTGGGGCCCACCGATCTGCGGGCGTGCCTATACCATGGGGGCACTCTTTCCCTCTGCACTGGCTGCTGTGGACCTCTGCCATGGCCGGTGCGGAGATGAACCTCCCTGCGCATGCGCTGGGGTGACGCCAGCACACACTGGCGCTCCCGCGCATGCGCCAAGTCATGCCGGCCGGCGGAGGCCCTTCGACGTGGGTGGCGTGGTGCCAAGCCCCCTGCCGCTGGCCTAGCCCCTGAAGGTGCGGAGGATTCCGCATATTCTGGGTGGCTCGACGCCGGAGTGGTTCATGCCACTCCTTGGCGCTGGGTTCACCCACCCTGCCGGGTAGGAGAGAATCCCGCCCTATTAATATGTCTACAGGAAAGAACAATCCCACCCTGGACTATGGGTGTTGGGGAATAGCGGGTCCAGTGGTCTGATTCTGTGAGAGGAAGTCAGAAAACAAGTCTCTGTCAAGAAAAACACAAAACATTAAGAGTTCAAATATTCCCTCTGGCTGTCCCTAACAAACCACCTGACCAACCAGGAGTGGTAGATTGGAAGATCAGCTAAGATGTGAACAAATTTAATGCTTTGGTGAATATGTACTTGACTGAATCCTTTGTTCTGTAACAAAATTCAATTATAATGTCACAAAATGTCCCTGTTATAAAATATGCATCAAAATGAACTGGCAAGTGAAAGATTTAATTCCCACAGTGGCCGCTGAGCTTTTGTGAGATTAAGATCAATCATATTCAGTGGGCTAAAAATACAGATTGGAGAGAAAGTTATGCTTGGATCAAGGTCTGCGACTGGAGTGTTATGACTGGAGTAGGAATACTGTGTAATGAGAGTTAATGTACATTGATTTGGTCCATTAGAATTTTCTGCATGAACAGAAATGATGCTTCGATCAGTAGTGATGTATTTATTTAGGTTACACGCAAGGTCTGAAGAGTGTGGGGTGGGGAGAGCAGTGCGGGGGAACCAAGATCAAAATGGAAGTGGCTCAGCTAAAACTACTCTTGTCAGAAATAAATTTGGGGGGGGAGGGGGGATGGTTGGGGGTAGAATTGGACCCTCAGCAGCTGAGCCCCTGGGCAGTATAAGGTACTGATGGAATTCTTGGTTCATGGTATTAGTGGCCATGATGGACTATCGCCTTCATTCAAGAATGGTCTTATGATATGCCTTAGTGAGACCTGCATTTAGAGAGCACCTTTTCCAATTTTCTGACATTCCAAGATGTTTTACAGCCAATAAAGTACTTATGTAGTCTGGTCAACCAGCAACTTTCTGAGCTAGAAGTGAGAGTGCTACCACTAAGACAAAGCCAACATCATAAGTGACTTAGATAAATAGTGACACACTGGGAAAACACCAAATATCCCAGGGGTAAAATTGCTTTGTGAGTTAGAATCAGCTCATGCACCATGTGGGAGTTATAATGTGTTAATGTGGTGGTTGCAAATGATGTTCCTGTTTGGGAAGAACTGTGGAATACATGGAATGTGTGGGTGTATTTTCGCACCAGTGCTGTCCTTGCATAAGCACTTAACATGCTCATAGTAAATCCCTGTGAGTACAGATGATAAGAAAAATCCTGGTTGCCTAATAACAGAACACATTCCTCTAAGGTATTGCTGTCAGGAGCTGTGCATTATTTTCAGACAATGGCCCTTTGTTGACATGGCGCTTTTGAAGTTCTCCACATCTGTGAAGACAATGCCTGAGTAATTGGTCTACTCTTCAAACATGTTGAACTCGACGACGAACAAAGCTTTGTAGACAAGAGATTAATAGCATCTGTGGGACATTGTAACAATATTTGTGGCCCCAGGTGTTGATTAAACTGGATTCTTGGCTTATCTTTTATATTAGATGTTGTGCCACTCTTCAATTACTGAATGGCATGTGCTTAACAATGTGGCTATTATTGGTACCAAACAGGCGGACAGGCTAGGCATAGGTTTTGAGGGGGTTGTTTAGTGCATCATTCAAAGTGAATACTTAGTGTCGCAGTAGTGTAGCTCTGATAAAACTATAATCAAATGTTTGTTTTATCAATGATGGGAGCGTGTCAGTCTGAACGTGAATGTTGCCTCCAGCGACAAAGCCACGCACCACATTCTTTGATGGTTTAATAACAAATTAGTCATTACTCAGTAAGGACATGCTCTGTATAGTAGCTGAGGCACCTGAACATTGACATTATGAGGCGTGTTATTGAGTTGGGAGTCTCGCCCACACCAACGACAGGTCCATGTCCCCGAGCGAGAGAGGTGGACAACATTCCATTTGCTGTACAGCTATTGAAAAATTAAGTGTGTTCTCTGCAATATGGTTGAACACCCTACAACATTTACTGCTTAGAACTGTGAGAAAACACCATCTACAATAGGTGAAGCTCCAGAGGGTTATTACTGTTGGATTTCTGACAGCCATGTGGCGAAAGAGGAGACCAGTTTAAATTCATTCACAAAGTGAAACAATGCAGGGGCATAGCTCTGAACCCTACTCACCATTCCCATGTCAATAAATGTCTCAGTTTAAGTGTGTGTAAATAATGAATGTCCTCTACCTGTTTGTCCTTACTTTTAATGGATACAATTAACAATTTTCTCTCATTGGATGTACGTCAAAATTGAGAGTCAATGCTTTCAATAAAGGTAGGGAGTAATAAGGGTGTAAAAGTAAAACAACTAAGATGGATTATTGGAACTGGACTAAAACATAATTAAATCAATTCTTGGGAGTGGGGAGAGGTTTTCATTAGTATTAATCAGTCTGACATTTTCCAGTTCTTGCAATCACGCGCTTCATAACTCTAATTCCATCAAGTTATTTTCCGCTCAACGAGGGTTCAATGTAGCCTTACTTGCCATTTCCTCACTCCCATTGCTGTAGCAACAGCCTTCACACTGTCAGAGAATGAGCAGCACTTTGTGTTTCTCACCCTTCTGTCCTCACGAATTGCGTGCATTAAAACAAACATGCAGAACCAATAAATTGTTAATGAAATGGTCACGCTGTCAATGTGAGATGCAAGAAAGGAGGAGGAAGGGTAACACATGGAAAGTTTATTTAGTTCAAAGATGGTAAAAGGCAAATAACAAAGCAGTGGTGCGTGCAAGTTCATTCAGGAAGTCTGAGTTGCTGTGGCAACATACACTTTACATGCATGTTGCAGTCTGAAGCGATGAATAGTAATGGCAGGGGCTCCAAAGTTGTCTCCATCACACGGCTGACCGGGAATCTCTCCCACTCTTACACCGATGTGTGTTGCAGATTGATAGGTAATCTGTTTAGTCGCGTTATGAACACACTTTATTCAGTATGCAACAAATGAGTCTGAACCACGATGATAAAAAGAAAACTTCACTTATTGCAAAATGTACAATATGCATCAGATCCCAGCTGGGTCTGCTTTGTCGGTTCCATGCATGGCCAACTTCATTCAGATCTCAATCATGAATGATCTAGGGCCCCCTGCCCCTTTAGCGGGGAGCTCATATTCGGAGAGACTCACGGGGAGACTGACTGCTCCAATCCCGCAAGTCTTGTCCAGTTTATAACATCCCTCTCCAACAAAGTCTGAAGATTCTTCTGACGATTGCGGAGTAGGAGGATGCCAGACTCCCTTCGCCCGTGGCTATACTTCCTGTGCATGTGGGTCTGTATTAGGAGGTGTATAAATGGACGGCGAACGCCGCTTCCGTTCAGTGCATCCGTGGTGGATGCACTGTCTGAGGCTGCTGCATTGCTTGTTCCCCGTCAGAGACACCCGACGCCTGGATTTCCATGTCAGAATGTGTATCTATGACCTGACGCATGCACTCTTATGGAAAAGGAAAATATGTACGACCTGCTGAAAATCTAGGGATGGTTCAGCGATGACATTTTGCGTGGCATTTTGGAAAGGGAAGTTCTGTAATCACAATATTTGGCTAGTTTTCGTAGCCTTCCCAGAAACTCTGTTACGGACATGCCAGGTGTCCCTCCTGCCACGTTAAAACAATATCTCTGCACTATAATGATGGTTTAGGGTTGAAGTACTGTGACAACTGGGTTATCAATTGCTCAAATTCTTTAGTGTCCGGAGCTGCAGAATATGTAAGGCTCTTTGTATCATTCCATAAGTATGATCTCTACAGGCAGCCAGCAATATTATTGTTGGTCAACCATCAGCTGCGATAATGTTCACCCAGAAAAAGTAAAGTATGAGTTCTGTGAACTGTGTCCAATCCTTTCGGCTTGCGTTGAACTTGTCCAATCTCGCAAATTAAGGCATATTGAGAAAAAAAAATCTCTAACCTTAGCCCAGCAGCGGAAGAGAGGTGACTCACCAAATGCTGTCGTAGCGCCAACAATAATCCAGTCGTATCCTCGTCGCCAGTTTAATGCGGCACAAATGAGCCTGAACTGAATTGGTAAAAAGAAAACTTAGTTTACTGCAAAGCAATTATACTTACAATATACATCAGATCGCAGCCAGGACTGCTTTGTCGTTTCCATACCTGGCTGACTTTATACAGATCTCAATCATGAGCGATCTTGGGCTCCCCGACCCCTTAGAGGGTGAGTTCATATTCGGTGAGACTCACGGGGAGACTGATTGCTCCAATCTTGTGGGTCTCATGCAGGTTATAGCACCTTCCTTCACAATAATCCTAGGGATGGAATCAACACCAGAGCTTCTGGCTTAAAAGCAGGGATCAAAGAATCGTAGAATCATAGAATTTACAGTGCAGAAGGAGGCCATTCGGCTCATCGAGTCTGCACTGGCCCTTACAAAGAGCACCATACTGAAGCCCACGTATCTACCCTATCTGTTACCCATCGTGTCACAAGACTTCCTTCAAATAAGCTGTGCTGTTTTTGTGATGCTCCGTCCCCTCCAAAGCGTATTAACGGCCTCAGGAGATTGTCTGAGGCCCACCCCTAAATGGCCAGATCCCGCCCAGCCGAGTTCTCAGTGGCACCGTTCACATATGGTCTCATCCGTCGGGAACTCGGTGTGGCGGCTGCAGACTCAGTCCAGCGCCGACACAGTGGAGGGAGGGCCGATCCGCGCCAGGGGAGGACTTTATTAGGGGTTGATGGCACTGAGGGGTGGGGGTGTGTGGTCCGTGGCACGCAAGCCGGCCAAAGGGGGGCACTATTTTGCGTGCCGTGTCCGCGAGCGGCCTCTGCCATATCGCACAGCGTGGCTGCTGCAGGCCACGGACCTAGCAATTCTTTGGGCCGTATCAACAGCTAGAACGAGGTGCTCTATGCTGCCGGCATGCTAGCCCCCAGAAAAATGGGGAATAGGTGGTCGCTTTACGCCATTTTTTCTGGCATAAAACGCCACTTTTCCCATGCCGGCGTGCGGACATAGCTCAAGAATCGGAGAATACAGCCCTTAGTCTAATTCAACTCTTCTTCTCACTTCCAATACTCTTTGAATTGCTTACAGGTGAATGAATGCAAGCATTCTCCCAATTGTCCATAGTCACACCGAAAATTCATTTACAGGAGATGGGTGTCGCTGGTTAGGCCAGCATTTATTGCTCATCACTATTTTCCCTTCAGAAGGTGGTGGTGAGTTGCCTTCTTGAAATGGTGCAGCCATTGAATTGTAGGTTCACCCACTGTGCTGTTAGGGAAGGAGTTCCAGGATGTTTCCCCAAGGACAGTGAAGGAAAGGTGATATATTTCCAAGTCAGGGCAGTGAGTGACTTAGAGGGCAAGCTCCAGGTGGTTGGGCGCCCAGGTATCTGCTGCCCTTGTCCTTTTTAGATGGTAGTAGTCGTGGGTTTGGAAAGTGTTGTCTAAGGAACCTTGGCGAGTTACTGCAGTGCATCTTGTAGCTGGTACACTGTTGGTCGGTGGTGGAAAGTTTGAATGTTTGAGGAATGGGTAGCAACCAAGTGGGCTGCTTTGTCCTGGATAGTGTTATGTTTCTTGAGTGTTGTTGGAGCCACATTCATCCAGGCAAGTGGAAAGTATTCCATTGGACTCCTGACTTGTGCCTTGTAGATGGGGAACAGTCTTTGGGTGGTCAGGAAGTGAGTTACTCAGTGTAGGATTCCTTTGACCTCCCCTGGTAGCCACAGTATTAATACAACTCGTCCAGTTCAGTTTCTGATCAATAGTAACCCCCAGGAACTTAATTTTGGGGGATTCAGCGATGGTAATGCCATTGAATGGAAAAGGGCGGTGGTTAGATTCTCTCTTGTTGGAGATGGTCATTGTCTGGCACTTGTGTTGTACGAATGTTACTTGCCAGTTGTCAGCCCAAGCCTGGATATTGTCCAGGTCTTGCGGCATTTGGATATGGACTGATTCAGTGTCTGAGGAGTCGCAGATGGTGCTGAACATTGTTCATTCGTCCACAAACATTGTCAATTCTAACTTTATGATGGAAAGCAGGTCATTGATGAAGAAGCTGAAGATGGTTGGGCTTAGGACACATGGAAATTGTGATAACGGTGACGTCCTGTATTTGAGGACACTCCCTGGTGACTCTGGTAACTGCCCCATAGCATAAATTCAACTCCTTTTCTTCACCTTTTGCTGCCCAGTCTTCTGAGGTATCCATCGGAGATTACATAGAGCATAGAACAGTTCAGCACAGCACAGGCCCTTCGGCCCACGATGTTGTGCCAGCCATTTATCCTAATCGAAGATCAACCTAACCTACACCCCTTCAATTTACTGGTGTCCATGTGCCTGTCTAAGAGTCGCTTAAATGTCCCAAATGACTCTGATTCCACCACCTCCGCTGGCAGTGCATTCCACACACCTACCACTGTCGGTGTAAAGAACCTAATCCTGACATCTCCCCTATACCTTCCTCCAATCACCTTAAAATTATGTTCCCTCGTGACAGCCATCTCCGCCCTTGGGAAAAGTCTCTGGCTATCCACTCTATCCATGCCTCTCATCACCTTGTATCATGGCATCGCTGAAGATGTCATATCTACCTATATTTAGATTGTGGGCGATGCACAGTTCTCAAGGACTGGCCTTTATTCACAATGCAAGGACATTATGGCACATTGGGATTGCTCAGAGAGATGGAGCTGATGAACTGTAAATAGATTCACATGCTACCAATCTGATTTCCAAGTATTGTCTAATTCCTAAACAGCAGTGCTTGAAGTTATTAAATAATGGATGTGCATTATATGCCATACTAATTAAAAAGCAGACAATACATTACATCTAAATACAGAAATTCCAACTACTGGGCGGAGCGGAGATATGGGCCAGAATTGTACATTGATCGATCTCCTGAATGGGAAGCACATGGGATAGCATGAAAAGACGTCAGACGCGCATCCCAACATCGTTGCACATTTGTGCAGTATTTCGGTTGGCGGACGCATGATGCAAGAGTCGGAGGAATGACTGCTGACAATCAAGCGGGAAATTTAGCCTATTAAGGGGCTGCTGGAATGCAATTTTACGTGGTACCCCTTCTTTCATAGTTGGGGGGTGGATCGATTGGCCAGGCAACCATAACGTTTTAGCTTCAACCTCAATTCAGGGTGGGATGAACAGTCCGGCTGAAACGAAATTTTTAAAAGGTGCCTGGGGAGGTCTGTGTTTGCTCGTGCTGCCTAGACACTTTTGTCATAGTTCTTGCATCGCAATTTATTTATTGCAGGTCTGCAGCTCCCTGAGTCAGCTCTTCTGCCGCTGTCCCCCTGAGGGTGCGCATTGGAAATGCTGCCCTGCACGACCCCTTTTCCAGGCGCCCATTCTCTCCCCGCCCTCCATGGTAGTGCTGGGCCTCTCCCAGAGTGCATGTTTCTCACTGGCTGCCCATTTATTGGTGGGCCAGCGTGAAATCACATTCCAGGGCTGACCGCATCCGGAAGTGCGTTTTGCGCCGGCTTCCAGCCCTGCTGAGTGGTCCGCGTCAAATGGACGAAAAAAATCAGTCAATGATTTCCACCCAGGGAGGTCCAGAGCATGTGCTGGAACCGGTATCTCCTGGGATCGTGGCCTTACTCAGATGGCCTTTTAATTTCAGTTTGGAGAAGGGCTGTGTCTCTTCCATCCGTATCTTTGGGCATTTTGATGGCAATTTCTGGGCCACTTCAGAAGTGGCACAAAATAGCCACTGAGTACTTTTACTCTCCTGGAAGGATTTTAACTGCCAAAGTGGGATGGGCTCAGGTGTTTTTTTTTAGATTTGTGCATAGGATGTGCATGTCGCTGGCTTGGCCAGCATTTATTGTCCATCCCTGAGGGTATTTAAGAGTCAGCTACATTGCTGTGGGCCTGGAGTCACATGTGGGCCAGATCGGGTAAGGTCACCAAATTTCCTTCCCTAAAGGACATTACTGAACCAGATGGGTTTTTAACGACAATCGACAATGGTTTCTTGGTCATCTTTAGATTTTTAATTCCAGATTTTTATTGAATTCAAATTTCACCGTCTACCCTGGCGGGATTCGAACCTGGGTCCTCAGGGCATTCCCCTGGGTCTCTGGATTACTAGTCCAGTGACAATACCACTATGCCCCAAATAACACCCAATGTGACCCCACCTGCATCTAACTTTCACTGGGGTATGTTTAGAGGTGTATGGGAAACGCCACCCACTCCCGTTCGGGAGATGTCAGATCTGTAATTTAAAGACTTAAGTGTCTGATTATTCCTGGATTTAACCCGGAATTTTGGCTTTAATAGCCAGTGTTCAGATTTCCCCAGCTGTGCATAATTCTCGGAAATCAATAAAGAGAGAGCGCAGTGAGGAGTCATTGATCAATGAAACTGACAGGCTTGATACTTTTTGAAGAATGAAACTGAATCGCAGTTTGCCTGACCCATGTGAAAGGCTTGTGCTCCCACGATGTCGTCCTTCACTGCCTCGCGATGATGCCTAACGTTTTGAAATGATTTCACTTACTTTGGGCCTTGTGCACCATGCTCTGCTGTCAGACCCCACTGCAGCAATTGGAGCAGCTTTTCCACCTTAATCGTGGACATCTGATGAAGAGAAGCAGGGGAAACGAGAACAACAATATGAGAGGTTGTCTTCCTCACAGCCGCTCGTCACTGCACAGGTCAGCCCCAGTTCGAAGGAGGCAATGCTCAGAGCATAGGATTTATGTACAGAGAAAGACCCCTGTTTGGGTGACTTCTGCAAGGCCTGGGCATCTGGAGGTGGCGAGGGGGTGTCCAGGGGGCACTATCGTCAGGTCAGATCTGCGCATGGCTGGCGCCATGTCGTCGCCGTGCACATGTGCGGCCACGGACCCGGCAATTCTCTGCCCGTTTATTTCGTGCAGGCTGGGAGTTTAAGTGGCGGGGCTGCAAGCCCCTCACTGGTTGCAGCATCGGTGAGGGGACAGCGCCGATTGTTTTCTATCTAAAATACCACGGATGCTCCGCAGCTCAGAATTGGAATATCTGGCCCATAGTCTCCCAAACGGAGAAGTTCTCTCAAGGTAAGTAGGCCAAATGAGTTAATGATGAGGAGGTGTTGCTTTCTGGTGCAATTGCTTCCTTCTTCCAATGTTTTGCAGAGTACATGTTGCTCCCTTTCTTCATTCAATGTCATTCCAGATGGGGTTCAACATAGAGGAGCAGTGATAAGAACATTCAAACATAAGAAGTAAGAGCAGGAGTAGGCCACTTTGGCCCATCATGCCTGTTCCACCGTTCAATGCGACCATGGTTGACTTTGGGCTTCGACCTCAATTTCCTGCCCACGCACCATGTCGCTTAATTCCCTGAGAGACCAAATACCCACTTTCTAGGCTGGTGAGGTGAGGTCGGTAGGCTTCCTGGAACCACCCTTCAGAAAAACGATATCCTGGTGACACCTCAGATCAGAGTCTCAAGAGACTCATGGCTGAACATTGGGGCTACACTCTTCTTTGTCCTTGGGGCCATCTCAGGGTCGCTTGAGAGCACAGCTGGGCTGGAGAGAGTGAATGTGCGTGTTCGGCTGGTGTTTAAATATGGTGATGGGACAGCCAATCCCATGAGCTGATGGTGGGGTAGCTGATTCAGCGTCAGCCTTGCCACGTGATTCAGAGAGCTTCTCGCCAATGCATGAGTAACGAACTACCACGCGTAAAATTGGGTGTGATAATCCTCCCCGCCACTCAATAGGAATCGCATTGCCTATCCCATCTGTTGCTGCATTTCATCTCCAGAACCGAAAATTCCACCCATAGTGTTTGAACCCAGGCCACTTGCCATTGCAAAGAATAATTAACAGAGGTTAATATTTTACGACTTGGATTGAAATGAGAGGCTTGTGTAGGTGAAGGGTGGGAGGGTGTGGAAACAGCAGGAGGATACAGAACAAAGGATTAATGGTGGAGAAGAGGAAAATAACAGAGCTTGAAGAAAGACCACCATTACTCGAAGTCTAGTATCGTCTGACAAATGTCCTGGTGATAAATGTCAATGCAACTTTTCAATTTTCAGCTTCTGACTAACCTCACCTACTCTTCCCTCTCCTCCAACCACACATGCCTAGTATTATCATATGTTTGTATGAGAGCGGCACAGTAGTTAACACTGCTGGCTCACAGCGCTAGGGACCCGTGTTCAATTCCGGCCTTGGGTGACTGTATGGAGTTAGCACGTTCACCCCGTAACTGCGTGGGTTTCTTCCAGGTGCTCCAGTTTTGTCCCACAGTCACAAAGGTGTGCTGGTTTGGTGGATTGGCCATGTTAAAGTACCCCTTAGTGTCTAAACGAAGGGGGGGGATAAGGTGGGAGCTCGGGCCTAGGTAGAGTGCTCTCTCAGAGGGTCAGTGCAGGCTCGAAGGGCTGATAGGCCTCCTTCTGCACTGTAGGGAGTCTATGATTATTCTGTCTTTGTTTCAGAATAATGAGATTTCTTTTGAACACACACAGTAGCAGGAAGAGAGTGAACAACTGTGATCCACTGACAAGGATGTAACTGCGGTGGCTTGACTCCAACTTCCTAGGTTATGGCTTGTGAAACATTTATTTATTGCAGCAGAGTCTTCTCACAATAATTATTACGTAAGATGATATTCAAAGAACTGACTCATCTTCAGTAGAATTAATAGCGCATTGCAGATTTGAGCACTTTGGTACAAGTTAAACACTTGCATTGATTTTACTATGATTTTGCTGGGCTCCCTACATTGCTTTTTAAGTTGACTGATCTGAAGCACTGCAGTCTAGTTGTATCTAGCACAAGCTATAAGGAGCTCAGCAAGTCTGCCCCTGTGGTGTCTGCGACCGTACAAAGTTATGAATATTGATGAAATATAGCTTTTTCTCCAATCATTTGCGAAACAGTTCCTCATAAAAGTTGGCCAACTTGCCTGGCACTGATTTAATGTGGAGTGTACATTCAATCATGGATTTATGCAGTACAGACACAAACCATTTGGCAATCATGGCTGCACTGGTGCTTTTACCAAGGGCTCAGTTCGGTGCACTCCCCCACCTTTCTGGGTTCCAGGTCCATCTCAGGGGTTTGAACGCAAAATCTAGGCTAACACTCAGGTGCAGTACTGAAGGTCTGCTGCACTGTCGGATGTGCTGCCCTTCAGCTAACATGTTAAATCCATATCTGCCCTCTTTACATCTATTCCAATCCCTTTCTCCCACTTCTTGCCATTTCTTAATATCTTCTTTTTCATATAATTGGCTTCAGTGTTCATCAGGATCGGCCACAGTTTACTCCAATTAAGTATTGGAAAGATTGATGCCATAGCGGTAGTTTTTCCAGCCGCGCCTGCCCGGTGACCAGAAACCCCGCCGGAGATCAATGGACCTTTACACGGCGATCCTGCAGTGGGCGCGGCTGAAAAATCTAGCCCTGCCACAAATACTATTCGCTTGCCACCAAATCCAAGCCCCATCCCTCACCTTTGTCTCAGGCGTAACCAAGTTTTACAACCTTTTTGAACGATTTGACCCTTGGTTTCTGCTCCCACACCCTATCCATCACCAAACCAGCCCATGTCTACCTACGCAATGTGCAAATTTCACTCACAACACTTTATTTTAACCTCTGTGGAGTTCACTGCACCTCACAGCTAGCATGAATTCCTTTGCAGGAGGCGGGATTCTCCCGAATCAGCGCGATGGCCCGACGCCGGCGTTAAAAAGGGTGTGAACCACTCCGGCTTCGGGATTACTGGAAGTTGCGGGGGCTAGGCCGGCGCCAGAGGGGTTGGCGCTGCTCCAGCCGGTGCCAAAGGGACTGCGCGAGTTAGTACATGCGCAGAACTGCTGCCATGGTTTAGCGCATGCACAGCATGGTCGGTGTATTCTGGCACATGCGTAGTGGGGGTGTCTTGTCCACGCCGGCCATGGCGGAGCCCTGCAGGGGCTGGCGCGGAAGGAAGGAGTGCCCTCATGGCACAGGTTTGCCCGCAGATCGGTGGGCCCCGATCGCGTGGGGGCCCCCCCGGGGTCGGATCCCCCCATGCCCCCCCCGACGACCGCACCAGCTGACTTACCTGCTAGGTCCCACAGTGTGGGATCATGTCCAATCCAGGCCGACGGGACTGGCCAGAAACCGACGGCTGCTCAGCCCATCGGGGCCTGGAGAATTGCCGGGGAGGGCTGCTGCCAACAGCCCCCGACCGGCGTGGCCTGATCCCCGCCCCTACCCAAAAATCGGCGCCGGAGCATACGGCAGCCGGCATCAGAGCGGCGGCGTGGGATTCATGCCACCCCCCGGGGATTCTCCGACCCGGCGGGGGGTGGGAGAATCCCGCCCACCACAAATGATCCTGGATTTCAAAGGGGGTTGGTTACCTAATTTCTATTGCCGTGTGGAAAAAGGAAAGAAGAAAATCACAACCTTGAACATTCAGCTCATCAATTGCTTCCTGCTCCTTTGTTTTGAGCAAGAGTGCTGGTTGGTGCCTTCGTGGTGCCCGCACAAAGGTAACATTCTCCGTCTACTTAAATAACTTCTAACCCTGTTGTTTGGGAAGGGGTCAATGTGAATGATGAGGCCCAACCCTACCATGTTAGGTATTTGTTCAACGGAATGGGACCCTCTCGCTGAAGAAATTGCTCCCCATCTCAGTTTTAAAGGATCTTCCCTTCAGTCTGAGGGAGGCTGTGCCCTCAGTTTCTAGACTCTCCTACTGGTGGAAACATCTTCTCCATGACCATTCTATCCAGACCTCTCAGTACTCTTAAGTTTCAATGAGATTTCCCCCTCATCCTTCTAAATTCCATCGAGTACAGACCCAGTGTCCTCAGCTGCTTCTCATATGACAAGCCCTTAATTCCCGGGATCATTCTTGTGAACCTCCTCTGGTCTCCCTGCAAGGTCAACACTTCCTTCCTTAGATAAGGGAACCAAATTTGCTCACAATATTCCAAAAGGGGTCTGACCAGAGACTTATACAACCTTAGCAGTACATCCCTGCTCTTGTATTCTAGCCCACTTGAAATGAATACTAACATTGCATTTGCCTCCCTAACTGCCAACAGAACCTGCATGTTAATTTTAAGAGAATCCTCAATTAGGACTCCGAAGTCCTTCGTGCTTCAGATTTCCAAGCCTTTCCCCATTTAGAAAATAGTCTGTGCCTCTATTCTTCCCACCAAAGTGCATAACTTCACACTTTTCCAAATTGTATTCCACCTATCACTTCTTTACTCACTCTCCTAACCTGTCCAAGTCCTTCTGTAGCCTCCCCGGTTCCTCAACACTACCTGTCCCCTACTTCTCTTTGTATTACCTGTAAACTTAGCAGCAGTGCCCTTAGTTCCTTCTTCCAGGTTGTTAATGTATATCTATCTCTATTGATTTCTATTCCCCACTTTCCCCACTGCCTATCCCATAGCAAGGCCTGTCCATGTCCTGATATTGTCCATCCATCCCATCTTGAGCTTTCCTTGTGCATGTTTTCCAGGTGGTTTGCGTTGCATTACCTCGTTTTCCAAAGAGTTTCCTCCTGTTCACATCCCACGTCCAAAGTATGTGAGATTCCTTGATCCATGCTGGAATTCTCTGGTTGTTTGCATGCGATGGGATTCTCTGGTTTCCTGGTGACTTGGGATGGCTTCAGTGGGAATTCCCATTGATAAGTGGTGGGAGCAGAGAATCCCGCCGCCAGCGAACGGCGCGGCGCCGAGAAACACGCAGCTGGGAGCCGGATAATCCGCATATCACTGCCTCAAATAAGTTCCCTCTTGACATGAGCTTTCCTGAGCACCTGTTCAATTAATCCATGACACACATGATGGTTGCCTGAGTCCTTTAATTTCAAATGCTCTGATTCAAGCCTTATCTCTCTTCTTGATGGTCCAGCTTTCACAACCAGACATTGTCACTGGCCGTTATAATGGATTTCAACTTAAACACGTCATGCTGCAAATGTGAAATGGAGTCACTCACCACGGAGAGTCCACCAAAGGAACTCGGGCTAAACTTAACAAATGTCATGGCATTGTAAACTCACTTAAAAAGAGCAACCGAGTGGCCACAGCATTTCAGTTCCAAATAGAGAGAGGCAAAAGAATGAGAGGTTTTCCTGCCTCAGCTACACGGAGGTAAAAGTGAAGCATGCATGGTGTATATGGAGTGACTGAAATGTAAAACTGCCAAGTAACAACATCTAGAACACATCCGTTTAATTACCAAATTACTACTGTTAAAGGGAACATGTTTGGTTCCGTGAATAGCAATGTAATAACCTTATAATTACAGCATTAATCTGCAGTAGTACCGTAACTATCATATCGTATTTCATTGTGGTTCTGTGGCTAACAGTGCAATTATAGTTGGATAACTTGTAATTAACCAGAATTACAATGAAATTCTATGTAATAACAAAGGCACTACTAGCAGTTCGTATTGTAATTAAAATACATTGTTATTTATGGCACTTAAGGTAGGAGATTACCATTTAAATTTATAATGTAACAGTATTGCTTAAAGATGACTGCTTTTTAGAAAAGGTCCCGCCTTCTTGTAATATAAATGTTTAATAGGTTTGGATCAAAGTACTAATTTTCTTTTTTTGCAACTTTTATTATCATGGTGATCAACGCTACTGCTGGACAGAGCAATTCCACCTATTTCAGCCAATGTCAGCATTTAGCACTAATGTGGAGATGCCAGCATTGGACTGGGGTGGGCTCAGTCAGAAGTCTTGCAACACCAGGTTAAAGTCCTGTCATAATATACACACAAGTATATGATTGTGCACAGACAGACATTGATTGACACACAGGATGACCAATGAACACACAGAACACAGTAGCCAATCGCCAGACAGGACACGGCCACTATAAAGCCAGAGGGCACTAGTTTTCCCGCTCTCTTGGGATGCAGCCTCTGAGACAGTTAGAGCCGGTGACCAACAACTAGAACATCCACCATGTGGTAGTAAGATAGTCTGGTCAGGTTAGCCTCAGGTCTCCAGTCAACTCAGCATTGTGTCAACCCACAGTTGAAGTATGTTTAATAGTTAAGAGTTCAATAAAATAGAGTTGCATTTTTCAAGTGTTGGAAGCCTGTCTCTCTCTCTGCTATTGTAAACACAGTCCTCGCAGACCCAGCATACCCAACACATCAAGTCCAACAGGGTTGTTTGGAATCATCAGGATGAAGGAACTGCGCTCTGAAAGCTCATGTAAGACTTCTTACAGTATTTAGCAGGATCCTCAGATCAATTATAGCACAGGCCCAGGTGCAATGAGTCCGTAAGTGTCCCTGATCAATTCTCAGCCATTCCAAAGGATAGGCTCCCATTAATGACTGAAGCCACCAACGTTGTTTCTTTCTGTAATTCATATCAAGAGTGTAGGGCTGAAGAAGATACCTGAAGTGTCATAGAGTCATAGGGTTTTACAGCACAGAATGAGGCCTTTCAGTTCACCGAGTCCTCACTGACCATCAAGCGCCTAACTGTTCTAATCCCATGGTCTGTAGCCTTGAATGCAATGGCTCATCTAAATACTTCTTAAAAGTTATGAGGGTTCTTGCCTCTACAACCCTACCTACCTGCCAGGCAGTGAGTTCCAGATTCCAACCACCTTCGAAGTGAAAAGGTTTTTCCTCACTTCTTCTCTAAATTCCTTCCCATGACTTTAAATCTATGCCCCTTGGTTACTGACCCTTCCACTAAGGGGGAAGTACCTTCCTAACCATCCTATCTATGTCCCTCATAATTGAATGCACCACAATCGGGTCCCCTCCTCAGCCTTCCCTGCCCCAGTGAAAACAGACCCAACTTATCCAGTCTCTCATGATAGCTGAAACCATCCAGCCCAGGCAACAACCTGGTGAATCTCCTCTGCCCTCTCCAGTGCAATCACTTCCTTTCTACAGTGACCAGAACTGCACAAGTACTCCAGCGTTTTATACAGCTCCAGCACAGCCACCTTGCTCTTATATTCAATGCCATGGTAGATAAAGGCAAGAATCCCAAGCCCGGTGTCATACCCGTGACAAGACGGTAAATTATGTTTTCTAATTGGCATAGTATCGCGATTAAAATTCTGAAATTCACCACTCTTTCTTCACAGGCATCGAAAGAAGGATATACCAGCGGTGTACAGAGCCAGAAAATGCCGGAAATGCTCAGCAGGTCACGTCGCAGCTGGTTGAGAGAGAAGCAAACATGTTTCAGGTCGATGATCTTCAGACTGATAACTTTTCATCAGAACACTGCTCCATTTAGTGATCTTTATTCCCCACCCCATCATACCCAACGACTTGAAAACTTCAGCTGACGAGTAGCCATAGCCTTTTGGGAGAGAATTTCAGATGTCCACCATCATTTGCATGAAAGAAAAAAGCTTCTCTGACTGCATTCCCGTCGCCACATTCCTTCACCACATTATCCTTTTCACTTCCTGATACCCAAGAAGAGAGTGATGTCCACAGAGCACCACTGCTCCATTTCACACTTGCAGCTGCTAGTTCAGAAGCTGCAGTTGCACTTATCACAGATGGCAGATTGAAAGCAGGTGTCACAAGTGGAGAGGCACTGTGTACAAGTGAGCTGCAACTGGGGCAGAGGCAAGGATAGTGCAGGTTATCAACTTGCTGCTCGGTAAGATTGCCCCGCAGAGGAATCAGGTGATGGATTCACTGGGATGGCCTATAGTGGAAGGCTGAAGGGCGTACACAACAAAATACAAACTGCATTGAGATGTCTACCTGTGGTAAATGCCAAGGAGCATGGAGGTTTGTAAAAAAAATATTCTTGCATGGGATGTGGGCGTCGCAGGTAAGGCCAGCATTTATTGCCCATCCTCAATTGCCCTTCAACTGAATGATGCATTAGGTCATTTCAGAGAGCAGCTAAGATCGAACCACAATGCTATGTTACCTGTAGGCAAGCATGAGACAAAACAGTGCCACCACTGACTGGAGGGCATAATTGCACCATGACAAGTTTAAATGGGTAGCACTCATTATATGTGGAACTGCACACAGACCTAAGGAGTAATTTCTGTTCCATGGATGATGCCTTGAATATGCATTACTAATAAAATAAAGATTTTTGTGTAAAGATGAGCAACTATCCACTTTTATATTAAGCATATTCTTGTTAACAGAAATATCAATCTCTTTTGATTCCTAAACATAAATGTATTTACTGAGTTGCTGGCTATTTTCTTCATTGCCTTCCCCTGCAACCTGAACTGCCCTTGGGCAAGTCAGCATGTGGCCATCTGCTTGTGGGTTTTTAATCATTCCTGGTCAACAGCCAGTCAACAGCAGTTGTATGAAACTGGCCTTGGGGTTTACTGAGCCTTTGGGTTTTACTTCTTGTGGGTAGGCAGCTGGGATCAATGACTGAACCCATGGGCATTGGCTTATGCTACTGCTTTGTGGCAATGCAACATTTCATGGAGATGTGGCTGGGCTAGCATTTATTGCCCATTCGTAGTTTGTTTTATTCTTTCATGATGGCACCAGAGTGACAAAGCAGCACAGTCCAAAGATGTTCAGGTTAGGTCGATTGGCCATGCTAAATTTCCCCTTGGTCTCCAAAGATGTGTCGGTTGGTGGGGTTACAAGGATAGGCGGGGGTTGGGTCTAGGTCGGGTGCTCTTTCAGAGGGTCCTGTGGTATTACCATAACTGTTAGAACTGCAAGGGTTAATGAAGTGCTGAGAGTAGCCACTAGAGGGAGCTACAGTTACAACTACATAAGGCAGTGACGCTAAGCCTTGTGGGAGAGTGTGTGCAGGAGTTAGCTAGAGAGAGTCAGAAAAGCAGATAGTGTAAGTGAGTGCAGACCATAGTTTATATCAGTCGTGAGATTAGCTGTAGATCAGTGTAGTTTAAATGTTATTAATCAACTGTGTATTCTTTAATAGTATGTGTTGAACCCAAGTTAGTAATGTTAGTACATTTATAGCTTTGTTTAAGTTCAAGCTATTTTGTGTTCTTTGTGAACATTACACTAACCATCCGGAAATAAACAACATAAAGAACGCCACAGGTCCTTGCAGACTCAATGGGTTGAATGGCCTCCTCCTGCACTGTACAGATTCTATGAATCCTCATGGAGTCTTATATCTCCTTCAATCAACTCCTATCTAAAAAAAAAGAGAGAGCTGAACTGGTAATTCACCTCATTGCTGTTATTGGGAGATTGCTTGTACAGAATTCCTGGGTGAAAGAAATATATTCTTGGTATTTAAATAGCATCTTTCATGGCCCTGGTACATCCCAAACTTTACAGCCAATGAAGGACTTCTGAAGTGACGCTGCTGCTGTCATATCAGGAAGACAGCAGCCAAATTGCATTGTGCAGCAAGTTGCCATTCGCAAACAGCAACGTGATGCTTTATATTTTATAGATGCTCATTGAGTGATAAATATTGTTTGAGAACATATCAAACTCATGATCGCGCCGTATTCGCCATTGATTGTGAACCAGTCCCAGGGGTCACCCGTTGGTGATCATTCAAATGGCTTTTGATCCAACGCTGACTGTAGCATTGCCGCAACATAACTCTGCTTCTCCTCCACCAAGTGTCCAATAGAAGAAGGCTGATGGGGTGGGGTTGGGGGAGTCTGCCTGTGGTAAATGCTCAAGGAGCATGGGGGATAAAAAAAAAATGGGCAGGATTCTCCGTCCCACCAGACCCGCTTTCCGGCATGGCGCGCCCCCGCCAGCAGCGATGTTCTCTGTTCCCGCAGCTGGCCAATGGGGTTTCCCATTGTGGCCACCCCATTCCAACGGGAAACCCCCGGGCATGGGTGCGCTGCCGGCGAAGCGGAGGATCCTGCCGACGGAGAATCCCGCAGATTGTTCTTTCATGTGACGTGGGCATCTCATAGGAAAGACCAACATTTTCCACGTAATCTTATGTCTCCACTGGAGAGGGAAGGGCTCAGTTTAACATTTTATCTGAAAGGCGGCTTCTCTGACAGTGCAGCATGCCCTCAGCGCCAACAACCAACAATCTTCTGAATTTGTGGAGAGAGCCCTGCCAACTGAGCCAGGGCTGACCCACGCGGGGTGTGATTACATAGCCATGGTCAATACATTCTATTGTTCCCTCTCATACTCTCAGAAACGTATGTGGCTCTAATGCATTGAAAGGAGAACGTTGAAAGGAGCTCCTAGTCCATTTTATCATCACTGCCAAATTTGAACAGCATGTCAGCTGCTGCCAGCTCACTACTGTGTTAAAACTCATTATTAACTAAAACAAATCATTAATATTCATTTTCATTGAGTTTATTAATTACAGTTTAATTAACATGAAGCCCCAGCAGATCCAGCCATTTGTCGTCCTGCAGAATAATTCCTCGAGGAAGGAGACTGGAAAAAGAATGATCTGACAGTTAAACAGTGAAGTCAGCACAGAATTAGACACAGACACAGGTGACGATGAAGATACACCAGGGGGAATAAATGTGTAATCTTTAGTGCAGCTAAAACTGAATGCAGCTCCCTGAATTCAGCTTAGGAACGGGAGTGTGTTTCTGAACCATATTACATTATTAAAAGGACCCAGTTTAATACTCGCTCGCCTCAGGTCTGTGATGAGTTAAATAATTTTATTAAAATGTCAACTCCACCCCAGGCCAAATTAACCAGCATACACACTCCTTATCACTGTCCAGTGGCCCGGGTTGAAACATATGCACATGGGGGAAAGATAAAATGGCATCAGCTGCGATTTACCCTGCTAATGCTTTCAATGTAGGCTTATGCCTGAATATTGATCACATGGGTGAGGTACAAGAAGGCAAGAAATACTTTCCAAAGGTTTATTTAACTGGATGATAACACGCCTAACATTCAAAGAATAGCTCTTGCAACATTTGCCATGGTCATTATCTACTCCATGGGGGTGATTATCCGTCCACATTACGTCTGCCGCAAACCCCGTTACGTTGGGAATACAGCAGGAGAGCTTCTAAGCGTGATTTGCGCTGGGCACTGAACAGAGCGTGAAGCTCCCGGCCCCTGCAGCTGACGTAATCTGGTTCACGCCCCCGCTGGGGTGGTGTGGTGGGGAGGGTGTTGAGGGGTCAAACAGGAAGGCTATCAATAGTCAGGGACTTGACAAAATTGATCAAGTCATAGTAAAGTAAGCATAGTCACAGATGATCATAGGCTGTTTCCCCTTTGAGGGGGAGAGCTGACTGGTGGTGATTTAACCTGAGGATCACCACACCTCCGGCAAGGGACAACATTGAGAAGGCAGGGCCTTCATGAATAATCTAAGCTAGTACAGGAACTGAACCCATGCTGCTAGCCTTGTTCTGTACCACAAACTAGCTGTCTAGCTAAGTGAGCTAAACCAGCCCCCTTCAAGTCATATAGTGCAGGGAATTCCCCAGTTTAATAGTTCCCCAAGGTTTGGGCTGAAAGAACATAACTTTAAAGAAATGAAGTCAACCACAACTTCCAACACAATGCACCACAAATAAACTTCACTATTCAGTGTGATGTATGTATGTACGCTTTATGCAAGGTTTATGTTCTGGGTCTTACCCCAGAGGCTGTATAAGCAAGATAGCTTCAAAGGCAATAACATATTACCAGGCAGCACGGTAGCATAGTGGTTAGCACAAATGCTTCATAGCTCCAGGGTCCCAGGTTCGAATCCCAGCTTGGGTCACTGTCTGTGTGGAGTCTGCACGGTCTCCTCGTGCGTGCGTGGGTTTCCTCCGGGTGCTCTGGTTTCCTCCCACAGTCCAAAGATGTGCAGGTTAGGTGGATTGGCCATGATAAATTGCCCTTAGTGTCCAAAATTGCCCTTAGTGTTGGGTGGGGTTACTGGGTTATGGGGATAGGGTGGAGGTATAGGCTTGAGTTGAGTGCTCTTTCCAAGAGCCAGTGCAGACTCGATGGGCCGAATGGCCTCCTTCTGCACTGTACATTCTATGAAATTTCTAAGGTGTAACATATCACAAATGAGAAATTGTAAATTAGTTGTAGTTCGAGGTTAATGGAGCTGTCAGCACGTCTCTATATTGTCTGTGCATGGGCCTTCCTTCAATGTCTAGGAAGAAGTGTCATTAGAAACTCAACAGGTTCCAATACCTAGAGATAGTGGCACAGTGGTATTGTCACTGGACTAGTAATCCAGAGGTCCAGAGTAATGTTCTGGGGACCCAGTTTTTAATTCCAAGAATTCAATAAAAACCTGGAATTAAAAGCCATGACCATGCAATCATAGTCATAATGAAAATGAAAATCGCTTTATTGTCACGAGTAGGCTTCAATGAAGTTACTGTGAAAAGCCCCTAGTCGCCATATTCCGGCGCCTGTCCGGGGAGGCTGGTACGGGAATCGAACCGTGCTGCTGGCCTGCTTGGTCTGCTTTAAAAGCCACCAATTTAGCCCAGTGAGCTAAACCAGCCCCTGGTTTACTAATGCCCTGAGGGAAGGAAACTTGCTATCCTTATCTGACCCACATGGTTGAAGCAAGCCACTCAGTTGCGTCCAACTGCTACATCAAGGATTAAGACTGGACGGACCACTCGGCATCAACCTAGGCACTGGTAACGACAACGGCAAACCAAGCCCTGTTGACCGTGAACGTTTTCTGAGGGCTGGTGCCAAAATTAGGAGCCTGGCATAGTCATACTCACGGAATCCTTGCAGACAATATCCCAGATTCCACTATCACAATCCCTGGATATGTCCTTTCCAACCAGCAGGCTAGACCCAGTAGAGATTGTGGCAAAGTGGCATACCGTCTCAAGGGGTGAGAGTCCTCAACATCGTCACACACCGCCTCTGCTCAGGTGATGAATGTTGAACTTCATTTATAGGAAGCACTGTGATGGCAAGGGCGCCGAAGAGGTGGGGACTTCAAAGTCCACTACAGGCCAAGCTGGGTGGGTTCCAAAGGACATAGCTGCCAGTAGCAGTATCGGAAGGAGTGACCACCATACAGTCCTTGTGGGGACAAAGTCCCATGTTCACATGTTATATGGCACCACCACGCCTATGCTAAATGGGATAGATTTTGAACAGATCTAGACACTCAAGATTAGGCAACCATGAGGCACTGTGGACCATCATCAACAGCAGAACTGTATTCAATTACAATATGTATCCTCATGGCTCGGCACTTCTACCGCTCCCACCAAACATGGACAATAGAGCTGAACTCCAAAGGTGAGGTGAGAGTGACTGCCCTTGACAACAAGGTAGCCTTTGTTTGAGTATGGCACCAAGGAGCCCTTGGAGAACTGGAGTCAATGGGTATCAGGGGGAAAACCCTCCACTGGTTGCAGTCACATCTGACACAAAGGAAGCAGATTGTGGTGGTTGGATGTCAATCATCTCAGTCCTGGAACATCACTTAAGGAGTTCATCAGGGGAATGTCCTGGGCCTAAACATCTTCAGCTGCTTCACCAATGACCTTCCTTCCTTAATCAGATCACAAGTGGGGCTATTTGCTGATAATTGCACAATGTTGAGCACTATTCGTGACACCTCAGATACTGAACTATTTTATGTTTGCGCTACAGTCTCTGAGGACCATAGGCTGCTCTCCCCTTTTGAGGGTGAGCTGACTGATGGTGATTTAACCTGGGGGTCACCACACCTCAGGCGAGGGAGAAGGTTAAGAAGACGAGCCTTCATTGATAATCTCAGCCGGTATAGGAATTGAATCAGCGCTGTTGGAGCCACTTCACATCACAACCCAGCCGTCCAGCCAACTGAGCTAACCAAACCTCCAAAAAGGACTAGTCAAATTAGTGAGAAGGAGGGAAGAGAGAACACAGAAATCTATATCTGACTTTGTAAACAAATATCAACAATAACCCACTGCCATAGGAAGCAGTCAATGTTCAAATGCAACAAGACCTGGACAATATCCAGGCTCGGACTGACCAGTGGCAAATAACATGTGCGCCACACAAGTGCCAGGCAATGACCATCTCCAACAAGAGAGAATCAAGCCATCACCCCTTGAGGTTCAATGGCAGTACCATCACTGAATCCCCCAGTTGCTGAGCTTTACCATTGACCAGAAACTGAACAAGACTAGCCATATGAATACTGTGGCCACAAGAGTAGGTTAGAGGCTAAGAATCCTGTGGTGAGTAACTCACCTCTGACTCATCAAAGCCTGCCCATAATCTCCAATATACAAGGATGGAGTGTGATGGAATTTTCTCCAGTTGCCAGGATGAGTGTAGCTCCAACAACACTCAAGAGATTTGACACCATCCAGGACAAAGCAGATTGGCACCCCACTCACAAACAATCCTGTATGCTTCTGTATACATTCCTGTATGCTTCACCCAATGCCGGTGTCTATGTAGTCACATTATGGACCTTGTGTTGCGCTTTTATGTATTTTCTTTTTATTTTATTTTCATGTTCTAAGTGATCTGTTTGAGCTGCCCTCAGAAAAATACTTTTCACTGTACCTCGGTACACGTGCCAATAAACAAATCCAAATCCAACAATCACTCCCTTTGCCACCGATGCACGGTAGCAGCCATGTGTACCATTTACATGATGCACTGCAGGAAGTCACCCAGACTCCATTTAAGAATATCTTTGTGCGGACCTGTGTGTTTCATTGTGATCCACTTCATAGAAAATGGAGGAGGTCGGAGTGAGGAATGGGAGGGGGGAGTTCTATTCCTAGTTGTGTGGGAGCAGGATCCCAAAACAAACTTACTAGGCATGTAGGGACATTACTGAGGTTCTCAGGTGTAAGGAGTATCACCCCTGGAAGCTGGATGCAGTGCATCTCTAGCACTTGGATGACCCGCATGATCCATCTGTGTACTAGGAGTTAGAGATATTATCGCCTGTAGCAGTGTGGAAGAGCCTTTTGGTGAGAAATTTAAGAGTGTACTCTAATAACCACTACAGAGGTAAGGTTGTCCAGTCCAGGAGACAGCATGTAGGCCAGAAAAAGGACTGCTGATGAAACACATTCTCCATACGCAGTGCCCCTTCAAAATAATTCAAAAACAATCTGTTGGTCAATACAAGATCGCATACTGGACAAGACCTCCGATGTGTGACTCCCGTTACCTGTGCTCTTTCTCAATGACCTATCTACTACTTGTCCTGCTTTTTCAGGCTCCTATTGCTGTTACAACTGCTTTTTATTCAACTTCTGCCCTATCAAAGTATGAAGCAGAAACAGTGCACCTGATCAGTTCTTAATGTGGGCAGGTAAGAGGAAGGGGATGTGGGGGAGCTGAAATCTCAGAAAGAAGCAAACTGGAAGATCAGGGCTGTCCTGGAAGCAAAAACGAAACTAAAACTGGATTGTGTGATATACTTCCTTCTAGTGATGTCATGCCCCAATCTCTTAAAGGCATATTACAATAGGGACTGTCTTCGAAAAGCACTGCTCACAATGGCTTCCAAATCATAAAGACCCAAGTGCCTGTGATTACCCTTTAAAATTAACTTCCAGTCAGTCAGTTTGTAAAACCATTCCCACAAATTCTACTCAAGCTAAACTCAAGCTATTGGGCTAAACTCACAGTTAACATTGCATCGAGGTCCAAATTGTGCAATTGGACCTTCATTTAAAATTATTCATGTGGTACCTGCCACTTTCCTCAAAGTGATTTTGTAATATTTGTATTTCCACTGGCTGAATAGTAACTTAAATTTTGTGATTTTATCTGTTCACCTGTTGGGCCACATCGGGTGGAGTTGGCTTAAAATCAGGGTTAAAACCTTAGAACTACATTGTCTCCCGGCCTCTCACAACCTGCCCGGGATTCTCCCCTACCCGGCTGGGCGGGGGGTCCCGGCGGGATGGAGTGGCGTGAACCACTCCGGCGTCGGGCCGTCCCAAAGGTGTGGAAGTCTGCGCATGCGCCGGAGCGTCAGCGGCTGCTGACGTCATCCCCGCGCATGCGCAGGGGAGGGGGTCACTTCCGCGTCAGCCTTCGCGAAGGCTATGGCCAACGCGGAAGGACAAGAGTGCCCCCACGGCACAGGCCCGCCCGCCGATCAGTGGGCCCCGATCGCGGGCCAGGCCACCGTGGGGGCACTCCCGGGGCCAGTTCGCCCCGCGCCCCCCCCCCCCCAGGACCCCGGAACCCCCCCCCCCCCCCCCACGCCGCCAGTCCCGCCGGTAAGGGAGGTGGTTTGATTCCCGCCGGTGGGACAGGCATGACAGCAGCGATTCCCGCGCCCGCCAAATCTCTGGTGCCGGAGACTTCGGGAGACGGCGGGGGCGGGATTCATGCCGCCCCCCCCGCCGATTCTCCGACCCGGCGGGGGGGGGGGGGGGGGGGGGGGGTCAGAGAATCCAGCCCAGTTACTGATGGAAAAGTAGCTGTTGGCTTTGTTTGAGAAGAAAAATGAAATGTGAAATTCCAGTCTACTCCTCCATATTGGCACAATTCCAGTTGTGCAACACCAATTACTTCTGACCATGCATGCATTGCCATTTGCTGCGTCTGCATCCCATCTGGAGCCAGTGACATCCCAAAGGAGTAGCCAGGCCTGAATGCATCACTATCATCATTTCAAAGTTTTGGCTAAGAGCTTCCTTCATTCCTCGCTTCATCTGATCAAAATGAAGGATTCCAGAAATGATAAGATGATGCATTTCATTCCTCTCATGCATTTTTGGTAAGGTGAGTTATTTTTAAATTTTTTTTTCCTCTTGGCTTATCTCACAATAGAATTATAGAATCCCTACAATGCAGAAGGATGCTATTTGGCACATCGAGTCAGCACTGACCCTCTGAAAGGGCCTCCTACCTAGGCCTACCTAGACATAATCCCCCGCCCTAACCTGATAACCCCACCTACCCGTTGGACGCTAAGGGCCGATTTAGCATGGTCAGTCCACCTAATATGCACATCTTTGGACTGTGGGAAGAAACCAGAGCACCCAGGGGAAACTGACACAGACACGGGGAGAAAGTGCAAACTCCATACAGTCACTCGAGGTCGGAATCGAACCCAGGTCCCTGGTGCTTTGAGGTAGAAGTGCTAATCACTGTGCCACCATGCTACCCCTTATGTGAGAGATTGTTCATCCCAGGTTGAAGTCCTATAATATTAGATATGATACTTACATTTGTATTTTGACATCTGCATTAAGCATCTTACAATAAGCCAGCAGCAACTTAATGAGAGTTGTGAATCTTGTCTGAGCCATTATAGTTCTGGTGATAGACTTGACCTCTCACATCTGATACTTTTCTCCTAATCTTAATTGTGCTTTAGATTTTTTGCTTCACCGGCATCTTTGCCAATTAACTTGAAAGCTTCTTGGTATTAAGCAAGTTTGTGAAAATAAAGAGCAACATTTGTCACCGTTGCCTTCGTCAACAGCCTTTCAAAATGAGGATGTCTCCTGCCCTGTTTCATGATTTGTGTGTCCTCGGGTGACTCAGCAGATACTCCCAGTGTTGCAGGTCTTTGGAGAGAGAGGACAAGAGATGCCCTGAGGAGGGAAGCTGCCGGCCCCAGGGTTCTGTTCTCCATTTGCTTTTGTCACTTCTCCGCAGCCGGGTTTGTGGGGTCAGTTTCCGACTACGTCGCATCTTGTTGGATGAGGCTCTGCCACATGTCCTGATTAGCGGCTGGGTCTTCCCTTGCAAAGAACTGATTGCTCACTTTTTGGAAGGCTGTGCTTGCACTGCTTCAGCAGTGACCTTTGTCGCTGTATTTGTACTGAGCTTTTATCACACCTCTCCTGGACATCCCAGATGCAGGCTCTGTTGTAAGATAGGTGAATGCATCTATTTAACACACAGCAAGATGCTGTACACAGCAGTGAGATGGATGATTAATTCATCTGTTTGTTAGCTGAACGAGAAATACCAGACAGGTTTCATTCATTGCAGAGAATGTAGTCTGAAGATAGCAGAACCATGTTGCTTTAAGTGACATTGCTGTTGCATGTGGTTTGGCGCACCTTAGGTTGCATTTTATTTGTTGGACTCAAGCTGTGCAATGCTAGTAATGAACTCATTAACATGCTCAAATGAAATCCCTTCCTACATTACTTGAACGAAGATGTCAGCCTATTTATTTTAATGTATTAAACTACTTATTAAAATAGAGTCTGTGAATTATATTTGAGCACATCATCATATTCATTTCAAATATTACACAACATTATTTCCACCCATACAATGGCTGAATTGTGTTGTATGAATTGGTAATTTTGAAAAGATGCACACGGTCAGTCATACGTTAGCCATAACGGAGGTTCCAGCTTTTCTGGGGACAGACTTTTTAATTTGTTGAAGGTAGATATATCGGCTGAGGCAAAGATGACAAAAAGCAATCACATAGCGTCCTGGCTGTTAGCTGATATGTCCTTGGAGTCTAAAATTATTTGCCTCAATTGCGCAGCCTGCAACTGTACATGGTCTGAGCTCCTGCCAAGGTGTTTGGAAGGAGTGGGCGTTAATAATTGTGCTTAATGCGTTTGGTTTGCCTGCTAAAAGAAATCTGCTCAGCCTTCAGGCACGCAGCAGGGGTTGTCTCATCCAGAGACAATTTCAAATCAGGGAGCAGCTCAGAAAATTAGAGAATGATTTGCACAAAATGGCTGGAATTCTGTGGAAGCACCCAGTGTCCTGAAGGTGGGGTTGTGAGCACGTGAGGCCTTGCTCTTGGAAGCAGAACTCCTGGCCACGCGTAATCATGTGGCAGTCAGCCAATTAGAAATTCAGAGGCCCGGAGTCTGTAAAATGGTGGCAGGGGAAGGCAGGGATTTGCTGTCACCACCATTAGCCCACGAGGTTGAAGGTCTAGACACCATATTTAAACTCCACCTGATGTACCATCAATTGAACGCGAGACGAGTTGCTGAACAAAAGTATGTCTTTAATCTGCTAGATGTTAGCCCTGCGGTCGATTACAGTAGAAGGACAACCACCGGGAGTACTGGGTATTTATACCCCGCCTCCGGGGCGGGGTTAACTCAGCCTCTCGACCAATCGGGGAGCCGTCACATGACTGGTCTCAACCAACCGGTCGAGAGGCACATGACCGACCAGGGCCAATGGTAAGCCGGTGTTCTGCACCAATGGCAGGCAGCTATGCTAATCATACCACCACACCACCCAAATAGGCATCCACTCCCTGCAAGCCAGCAGTATCATTCTGGCTGACTGAGAGGAGGATTTGCAGATTGAATGACTGCCGCACCCTCTCCACCTGCCACTTATAGAATCCTGGGGCTGCTGTCATCCCCTCTCACCCCTGCCCCCCCCACCACCACCTCACTCCCTACTCCACCTGTTGATCCAAATTACAAGCTGCCACCCCATACAAAAGTGGGCAAATGTCTTAGTGCAGAAAATGAGCAGCCCCACAGTTCAGCGATGCCTCCTTGCAGACTCTCCTCCAGGTCATCCAGGAATGGCAGGTGCTCTGCTTCCCAGAAGGAAGCTTTCCCACCTGATGAAAATGGCCTGGGAAGAGATTGCTGTGGAGGTGAGCAGCTGTGGAGCCCAAGAGCAAAACTGGGTCCGATGTTGGAAAAGGGACAATGACCTCCTGCATGGGCACCTGCAAACTGGCTTTCAGGAGTGCAGCAAGCAACGTGAATGTGCGAGTGGAGAGGTATGTCAGGCAGGTTGAGGTTGCAATCCCGGCCTCACCACCAGGTGGAACGTGAGGACTGGGAGCTAGTTTATGTACCAGTTGCAAGCGAGTACAAGTGAGCAACACTGATCAGGGAGGTGCCATTAGCTGTCAGAGGGCTGCATTCTCAGAAAGGACTTAGGTGCCCAATGAGATGACGCTCAATTCCTCTGCCTGTAGGACAAAAGAGTACTTCAGAGAAGGAATCTGGATGTCCCTGACATCATACATCATACATGCTGAATGTTGGTATTTGACTGGCTAAGGAAATGTGTAGAGATATAGATATGTCTGAACTATAACTGTTTACTATAAGAATTAACAGATATACAAAAATAGGTATTACTCAGTCGAAGTCATGGGCTTTTTTCTTCTGGAATCTTTTAAAAAAAAAACATTTTATTAGGGTATTTTTAGTTTTTATAATAATAACGATAACGGCAACCTAAACATAGTACATAAAACATTTCCATCCCTATCACGTGTTTTGCACCACCAACAATGAAACAATAGCCTAACACCCCCCCCCCCCCCCCCCCCTAGATTTCTGCCTCTGCTGACATTTAAATTTTTTCCAAGAAAGTCGACGAACGGCTGCCACCTCCGGATGAACACGAGCGTTGACCCTCTTAGGGTGAACTTTATCTTCTCAGGACTGAGAAACCCAGCCATGTCACTAACCCAGGTCTCTAATTTTGGGGGCTTCGAGTCCTCCACATCAGCATTACCCATCTCTGGGCTACCAGGGAGGCAAAGGCCAAAACGTCAGCCTCTCTCGCCCCCTGGACTCCCGGCTCTTCCGACACTCCAAAGATCACCACCTCTGGACTATGTTCACGATACTTAAAACCCGTGTTTTAAGTATCGTGGACATAGCCTTAGCAAAACCCTGCCAAAACCCTTTAAGCTTCAGGCATGCCCAAAACATATGGACATGATTTGCTGGACCTCCCGCGCACCTCGCAGACCTGTCCTCTACCCCAAAGAACTTGCTCATCCGGGCCACCGTCATGTGTGCCCAGTGGACTACCTTAAATTGTATCAGGCTGAGCCTGGCACATGATGAGGATGTGTTAACCCTGCTTAAGGCATCTGCCCACAGACCCACCTCTATCTCTCCCCCCTCGCTCATTTTCCCACTTGTCCTTTAGTTCCTCTATCTGAGTTTCCTCCGACTCCATAAGTTCTTTATAGATATCTGATACCTTCCCCTCTCCCACCCATGTTCTGGAAACTACCCTGTCCTGTATCCCCCATGGTGGCAGGAGCGTGAAGGTCGGAACCTGCCTTCTCAGAAAATCCCGTACCTGCAGATATCTAAACCCATTCCCTGCCGGCAGTTCAAATTTCTCCTCCAAATCCTTCAAGCTAGGGAAGCTCACATCTATAAATAGATCTCCCATCCTCTCACTTCCTACTCTCTGCCACCTCCGAAACCCTCCATCCAGCCTTCCAGGCACAAACCGATGATCATTGTAAATCGGGGCCCAGACCGACGCTCCCGCCACTCTCATATGCTTCCTCCACTGCCCCCAGACTCTCAGGGCTGCCACTACCACTGCTCCTTCTAGAATCTTAATCATGTGATTCTCTCTTACATCATCATGTGGATGGCCAGCCCTACACATTACTCCTTTTAGCCTTGAACACCCTAACACTACACTTCCCCTCAAGTCTTTGTGCATGTATATTTATATTTATATTTACACACTACCCCTTCTCTCTCCGAGCCTCTGACGTGATAGGTTAAACAGTCTGGAGGTTTCACAATGCTCTCTGATCGTGTTCTTGTGAGGTCTCGGAGAACGGTAGACTTCCCTTGGGCTTTTTTTGCATTGACGTTGGTCTTCGGTAAGAGGTGCAGTATCTGCTGCATTGTCTCTTTGACTTTGAATGTCTGGCTCCCCCAAATGTATAATGGACATTTTTGGATCTCGACTTGATCCTCTTCCTGCTCTCCTTGCTGTTATACCTCTCTCGGTTTCTCTCTCATGGCCGAATTCTATGGGTTTATCCCTTAATTTACATTTCCTATGGTTCCTATCCTTGTTTGTCGAGTTTGCTTTGATGGTTTTGTCCATTGTTCTTTACTTTTGGAATGGTGGCTACAAGTAGTCCCTGGTTCGTGAACTTTTTGGAAATCCTGGATTGCTGCCTCCAGAGGCAATTGTTTAGGTAGGATAGGAAACTGTGAAGATGGCAATTGATTCTTCCATAGAATCTCTACAGTGCTGAAGGAGGCCATTTAGCCCATCGAGTCTACACTGACCCTCTGAAAGAGCACTCTACCTAGAACCACTTCCCTGCTCTATTCCCATAACCCCATCTCACCTGCACATTTTTGGACACTAGGGGACAATTTAGCATGAAAATTCCCTCAAATTCCAGTAGTTCCCCAGTGTAGCAGGAAGGTTAGTGGCTTTTCCATGTGGAAGAGGTGAACCTCACCTGGCTTGGTTTTGGACTTGTTTAACTGCCACTTTAAGTATGTGATATGATGGTTCTGTGTGGATGCACCGATCAAGGGGTCACCACTGCCAGATGAATGTAGTGTTGTAACAATGTGCTCTGTTACTTGAGCTTCATGTTCCAACCCCTCAGCAATCAGTGATGAAGGATCATGGCCACACTCAGGTATTCGTTGGTCCAATTGGTCCATTACCACTGTAGTAAGAACAAGTTTACTCTCCGTTCCCTGGACATCTAGTGGAGATTCCTTGAAGAGTTTGAAAAATCAGCATTATAATCCCAATTGAGATCATCAGAGCATTTGGACAGTTTGAAGGGCTCTGATTTGGTGTAACCGATGACCGGCAGTTCATTGACGTCTTCTGCTGTTTAAATGAGGTTGAGGTTGATACAGGCAGTTCGGCTCGGAAGAGAAAATTCCTGATTGCGAATAATATATAATGGGTGTGATTCTCCGTCCATTCATGGCAGCGAGATTCTCTGGTCCCGTTGCAGTCAATGCGACATTTGGCTGAGCGCCAAATTCTCCATCCTCGCTGCCAGCGGTAGCGGGACAGACTCGCAACAGAGAATCCCGGCCAATATTTCCAGTATCTGTTTGTTGTTTTGGAGCATTGTCTGTAACATGCCTATGACAGGTAGTTTGATCCTCCTGGACCACACAACGGGTTTTCCGTTGTCCTCAGCGTAGGTTTGCTCGCCACAGCCCATTATCAGTCAGTAATATCAGGTGTCAGTGATACATGCTCCTGTATCCAATTTGAAATTAGTAATCATAGAATCCCTACAGTGCAGAAGGAGGCCATTCCACACTGGCCCCTGCTCCAATAGAGCACTCTGCCTAGGCCCGAGCTCCCTCCATATCGACATAACCATACCTAACCTTTGGAAATTAAGGGGCAATACTAGTGTGGCAAATTCACCTAACCTCCACTTCTTTGGATTGCATACGGAATCGGTGGACACGGAGGAAACCCACGCAGACACAGGAAGAATGAGCAAATTTCACACAGTCACCCAAGGTCAGAATTTAACCTGGGGCCCTGGCGCTGCGAGGCAGCAGTGCTAACCACTGTGCCTCCATGGCACAATGTGTCCGTTGACACAAAAATCCACCATTCCAGAAAGTATTTCTTGATCTTTGATCTCAACCAGGCAACATTTTTGTTCCTCTCTTTGGTGGGATTCTGCTCAATTGCATATCTTGGGCGGAATTCTCCGAGACCCCCGCCGGGAATTCTCCGGCGCCGGAGATTTGGCGGGGCGGGAATCACGGAGCGCCAGTCGGCGGCCGCTCACAGTGGCCCCCCCCCCCCCCATTGATTCTCCAGCCCGCGATGGGTCGAAGTCCCGCTTGTTCTATGTAGGTCCCGCTGGCGTAAATTGGACTAGGTCCCTTACCGGTGGGACCTGGCGGCGCGGGTGGACTCTGGGGTCCTAGGGGGGCGCTGGGCGATCTGGCCTGGGGGGTGCCCCCACATGGCCTGGCCCGCGATCGGGGCCCACCAATCCGCGGGCGGGCCTGTGCCGTGGGGGCACTCTATTCCTATGCACCGGCCGTGTAAACCTCCGCGATGGCTGGCGTGAAGGTGAACCCCCGCTACACATGCGCGGGGATGACATCAGCAGCCGCTGACGTCCTGCGCATGCGCAGACCAACACCGGCCGGCGGAGTCGCTTCGTCCCCGGCTGGCGTGGCGCCAAAGGTCTTCCATGCCAGCCAGCGGGGCGCAAACTACTCTGGCGCCGGCCTAGTCCCTGAAGGTGCGGAGGATTCAGCACCTTTGGGGCGACCCGACACCGGTGTGGTTCCCGCCACTCCACTGCGCCATTTCTGCCCGCCCCGCCGATTCCCGGAGAATCCCGCCCCTTGTGTGTGATGATCCTGCCGGGATCCTTTCCATATTAAGGGGAATTTAGTTCTGCTCACCTTCCTACAGCGTCCCAATATTTTACAACCAACTCAATCTGCAGTGCTTGCAAGGTACTGTTTCCACTTGTGAGGGCTTTGGCGCGCTGGGCCTCGGCGTCGCGTAAAAAGCGGCGTCGCATAAATGACGCGGCCGGCGTCGCCTAAATGTAGTCACCCGCGCATGCGCAGTTGCCGTCCTCCCCGGGACCGCCCCGCAAGAAGATGGCGGATGGATCTTGCGGGGCGGCGGAGGAAAGGAGGTCCTCCTTTAGAGAGGTCGGCCCGCCGATCGGTGGGCCCCGATCGCGGACCAGACTCCATCAGAGGCCACCCCCCGGGTGAAGGAACCCCCTCCCTCCCCACAGGCCGCACCCCCCCAGCATTCCCGCACAGTTCCCGCCGGCAGCGACCAGGTGTGGGCGGCGCCGGCAGGAACCTGTCGGGTCGGAGCGGCCGCTCGGCCCATCCGGGCTGTTGAATAGCAGGGGTACTGGAGAATCGCCGTTTTGAGTGTCTCGGGCAATTCTCCGGCTGGCGCAACGCAGAGCTCGACGGGCCGTTTTTGCTGGTTGGGAGAATGGCGGGACGGCGTCGGACTAGCATTGCGTGAGATAATGGCGCGGCCGGCGATTCTCCCAACCAGCGCGGCCTCGGAGAATCGCGCCCAGGGTTTGTCTTTCCCTCTTAGTATGGTTCTATTTTGCAGTCGGACCTCAGACTGTCTGACTACTTATATCGCCTTCTCCAAAGTTAGCCTTCTTTGGATTGGAGTGTGTCAGAAAGGGTGTCATCAGCGAACCCAACCAAAAAAATGTCCCGTATCAGCTCAGATTTAACGTCACCAGATTCACGACCTTGAGACAATTGATGAAAATCCTTGATAAAACTGTCACCTGATTCACCAAGTTTCTGGACCATTCTGTTAAACTTAGCTCTTTCTGATATCTTGTTACTCCAAAGGTTAAAATAATTATCAAATGCTTTTAGGACCTCTTCGAATTGATCTGATGTTTCCTTAATGCCTTGTCTTGGAATCACATCTTCAGCAATTGCTCCATTAGAATGTAAGAAGGATTGACTTGTTCAACCTCTGATTTATTGTTTAATCCAGAACAATTCTGAATCTTAAAAAATCTCTTCCTCCATAATGCTCAATTCTGTGTCTGATCTGGCACTTCAAGTGCTTTAAACTTCTGTTGTGGTAATGGAGTTTTCCTACATTGGACAGACTTTCTTTGATACCCACTGTGGTCACTGGCTCTTTCATAGTTCACGGAATTTGAAATGAATCACTGGATATAATTATTAAGGCCTATTCGCTGCTTTCCTCCCATTTTGAGCAGTTGATCTATGTTTTTCTACCGATTGCCACCATGTGGTTTGTGGTGATATGATTTGCATAGCTGTCTGCCATTGGTGCAGAACACTGGCTTACCATTGGCCCCGGTCGGTCATGTGCCTCTCGACCGATTGGTTGAGACCAGTCATGTGACAGCTCTCCGATTGGTCGAGAGGCTGAGTTAACCACGTCTCCTTACCGAGGTATAAATAGTCGGAGCGCCCGGCGGTCGTCCATTTTATTGTAGACAACCGCAGGGCTAAGTTCTAGCTTATTAAAGCCTAACTTTTGAATAGCAACTCGTCTCTCGTGCAATTGATGGCTCATCAATTTAATAAGCTAGATTTTTGAAGATGGAGTTCAGGATCAAGCCCGAATGCCTCCTCATCAGCCCGCAAACTCTGAAGTCTGCAGAACTTTTTCAACATTGGCTGGCATGTCTCGAAGGATACCTGGAGTCCGCAACCAGCCCCCCCACCATGGCACAGAAGCTTCACATCCTCCACTCCAGCGTGGGTATAGCAGCCTACGCGATAATCAAGGAGGAGAAAGATTACGATGCCGCCATGATAAAGCTGAATGGACAATTCCTTAAACCAGTCAACAGGGTATTCGCCCGACATCTGCTGGCCACCAGACAACAGCTCCCCGGTGAGTCATTAGACCAATTTTACCAGGCCCTCGCCATCCTGGGGAGGAACTGCTCCTGCCTCGCAGTTTCAGCTATGGAGCACATGGAACTACTGATCAGAGACGCTTACGTGGCTGGGATGCAGTCCTCCGCTATCCGCCAGCGGATGCTGGAGAAAGACGACCTCAGCTTAACTGAGGCACGGACTCTCTCCCCAGCCGTGCGGCACCATCCTGGGCCTCCTGGCACGCTTCCCCACCGCCATCCGCCGCTCCCGACCTCCCTCAGGCCTGCGCCGCAGGACGCCCCGACAAGTCCACGGGGCCCCGCTGCTACTTTTCCGGGTTCGCAAAACACCCTCGGCCGCGCTGCCCAGCCCGCTCCGCCCTCTGTAAGAGCTGTGGGAAGAAGGGCCACTTCTCCATTGTCTGCCAGGCCAAAATGGTCGCTGCGGTTCCGCGTAGCGACCAGGGATCTCCACCTCCGGGCCCTTGCTGGCCCCTCGTGGACACCGCGCAACACTCGCCCCCCCCCCCCCCCCCCCCCCGCCCCTGGGCCCTGCGCCCGGCCTGCATGCCTCTCTCTCTCTTCCGGGCCCTCCCGGTCCCCTCCTAGACGCCGCGCAACTCTCCACCCCCCGCCCCTGCGCCTGGCCTGCGCGCCTCTCTGCCCCCGCTCCAAGCTGCTCCGATCGGCCCACCGGCACCGCTAACCCCGCCCCCAGCAACCACGAGGGCCCCACGGGCGCCGCCATCTTGGGGCGCCGACTCCACGTGCGGGCCCTGGGCGCCGCCATCTTGGGGCGCCGACTCCACGTGTGGGTCCTGGGCGTCACCATCTTGGGGCGCCGACTCCTCGTGCGGGTCCTGGGCGCCGCCATCTTGGGGCCCCGACGCCACGTGCGGGTCCTGGGCGTCGCCATCTTGGGTTCCCAACTCCACGTGCGGATCCTGGGCACCACCTTCCGGGACTGGCACGCAAGGTTCTTCCAGCATCTACTCGGACGATGACGATGAATACGGATTTTCTCCACGGCTCGCGGCCATTCAGCTCGACCAGTCACGCCCACGCACGCTCGCCAAAACGACAACGCTCATCTACCTCAACGGCCACGAGACGGGCTGCCTGCTGGACTCTGGGAGCACGGAAAGCTTCGTTCACTCTGCCACGGTAAGATGCTGCGCGCTCCCTGTCCATCCTGTAAAACACAAAATCGGGTTAGCCTCAGGTTTGCACTCCGTCCGCATCACCGGGTGCTGCATCGCGGACCTCACGGTCCAAGGGAAGGTATTTAAAAATTATAAACTCCTTGTCCTCCCTGACCTTTGCGCACCGGCACTCCTAGGACTGGACTTCCAATGCAACCTGCAGAGCTTGACCTTCCAATTCGGCGGCCCTATACCCCCTCTCACTGTCTGCAGCCGCGCGCCCCTTAAAGTGGACCCCCCCTCCTTGTTTGCTAATCTCATCCCCGATTGCAAATCGGTCGCGACACGGAGCAGACAGTACAGCGCCCAGGACCGGTCCTTCATCAGGTCCGAGGTCCAGAGGTTGCTGACGGAAGGGGTCATCGAGGGCAGCAACAGTCCCTGGCGAGCCCAAGTGCTGGTGGTCCAGACTGGGGAGAAAAACCGGATGGTCATCGACTATAGCCAGACTATCAACCGGTTTACGCAACTGGACGCGTATCCTCTCCCCCGTATTTCCACCATGGTAAACGATATCGCGAAATACAAGGTCTTCTCCACTGTGGACCTTAAGTCCGCTTACCACCAGCTTCCCCTCCGTGCGAGTGACCGCAAATACACCACGTTTGAGGCAGATGGGCGCCTCTACCACTTCCTTAGGGTTCCATTTGGTGTCACAAATGGGGTCTCGGTCTTCCAACGGGAGATGGACCGAATGGTCGACAAGTACGGATTACGGGCTACCTTCCCGTATCTTGATAATGCCACCATCTGCGGCCACGATCAGCAGGACCATTACGCCAACCTCCAGAAATTCCTCCAAACCACAAAACCCCTTAACCTCACATACAATAAGGATAAGTGCGTGTTTAGCACCGACCGTCTAGTCATCCTCGGCTACATAGTGTGTAAAGGAGTGATAGGCCCCGACCCCGAACGCATGCGCCCCCTGATGGAACTCCCTCCCCCCAATACCCTCAAATCCCTCAAACGCTGCCTGGGTTTCTTCGCGTACTACGCCCAATGGGTTCCCAACTACGCTGACAAGGCCCGTCCCCTGATTCAAACCACGACCTTCCCGCCGTCGACAGAGGCCTGCCAGGCCTTTAGCCGCATCAAAGCGGACATCGCAAAGGCCACGATGCGCGCCATCGACGAGTCCCTCCCCTTCCAGGTCGAGAGCGACGCATCAGAAGTTGCTCTGGCGGCCACCCTGAACCAAGCGGGCAGACCCGTGGCCTTCTTCTCCAGAACTCTCCAGGCTTCCGAACTCCGCCACCCCTCTGTGGAAAAGGACGCCCAGGCCATAGTCGAAGCGGTGCGACATTGGAGGCGCTATTTGGCCGGCAGGAGGTTTACCCTCCTCACAGACCAAGGGTCAGTAGCCTTCATGTTTGATAATGCACAAAGGGGCAAGATCAAGAATGACAAGATCTTACGGTGGCAGATCGAGTTGTCCACATACAACTATAAGATCTTGTATCATCCGGGGAAGCTCAATGAGCCTCCTGATGCCCTGTCCCGTGGTACCTGTGCCAGCGCGCAGATAGACCGCCTCCGCTCCCTCCACGCGGACCTCTGCCATCCAGGGGTGACCCGTCTCTACCATTTCATTAAGGCCCGCAACCTGCCTTTCTCCATCGCGGAAGTCAGGACAGTAACCCGTGACTGCCACATCTGCGCCGAGTGCAAATCGCACTTCTACCGCCCTGAGCACGCACACCTGATCAAAGCATCCCGCCCCTTCGAACATCTCAGCATTGACTTCAAGGGGCCCCTTCCCTCTAACAACCGCAACATTTACTTCCTGGCGGTAATTGACAAATTCTCCCACTTCCCCTTCGCCATTCCCTGCCTCGACATGATCACATCGACCGTCATTAAGGCCCTCCTCTCCATCTTCTCCCTGTTTGGCTACCCCGCGTACATACACAGCGATCGGGGGTCCTCCTTTATGAACGACGAGCTGCGTCAATTCCTGCTCAACAGGCATTGCCTCTGGCAGGACGACCAGCTATAACCCCCGGGGTAACGGACAGGTCGAGCGGGAGAATGGTACCATCTGGAAGACCGTACTACTGGCCCTCCGGTCCAGAGATCTCCTATTTCCCGATGGCAAGAGGTTATCCCCGATGCCCTACATTCTATCCGCTCACTCCTCTGTACTGCAACAAATCAGACAACTCATGAACGCCTTCCCCAGGAAGTCGTCTTCCGGATCCCATCTCCCGACGTGGCTGGTCACCCCCGGACCCATCTTGCTCCGGAAGCATGTGCGGGTGCACAAGTCCGACCCGTTGGTGGAACAAGTCCAGTTACTCCACGCTAACCCGCAGTATGCGTATGTGGAGTACCCCGACGGTCGGCAGGACACGGTCTCCCTCCGGGACCTGGGACCCGCCGGTGTGCGGCCTTCGTCCCCTTCACCACAGACCCCCCCCCTGTTTTGTTTCCCCCAGCGCCCCACTCAGGTCACCCCTTCCCCATCCATGGTGTCTCCACAGCCAGCTCGGGTGACGGAGACTGTTCAAGGACATCGCTCCCGGACTCCAGGACGTCAGCGGAACCACCACCATCGGCTGACCTGACGTCACCTCCTCCACTGCGGCGGTCTGCCAGAACGTCACGGGCAACGAAAAGACTGATCGAATCGATTTAAATTTCAACAGCTCCATGGACTTTGTTGGGACTTTGTGCAATATTGGTAATTGGGCCAGTGGGAAGCCAAAAATGTAATAAAAGAAAGTAGAGAAAATTTTTGTCCTCCCGGCTGCTACCCATATCACCAGTTCTCCCCCCCCCCCCCCCCCCCCCGCCCCCGGCTCTCGTTGATATCCCCCCCCCGGCTTCTTTCTCCGCAAGGAGTGAATGTGGTGATATGATTTGCATAGCTGTCTGCCATTGGTGCAGAACACCGGCTTACCATTGGCCCTGGTCGGTTATGTGCCTCTCGACCGATTGGTTGAGACCAGTCATGTGACAGCTCTCCGATTGGTCGAGAGGCTGAGTTAACCACGTCTCCTTACCGAGGTATAAATAGTCGGAGCGCCCGGCGGTCGTCCATTTTATTGTAGACAACCGCAGGGCTAAGTTCTAGCTTATTAAAGCCTAACTTTTGTATAGCAACTCGTCTCTCGTGCAATTGACGGCTCATCATGGTTCTCAAGTATAATGGCACCGAGCACCTTGGGCCCAAGCTGCAGGGTGTATTGAAATCAACGCTCGCTAAAATGGAATTCTCCCAGTGCTGCCTGCTGACTGTGCAGTTTGCTCACCCTTTCTCGATCATTGCTAGGTTCTTTGATTCTGCTGCTGGATTGGAATTTTTTTATGGACATCAATGAGCTATGCTCTAGGCCTGAGTAAGTTGAGCAGTTGACTTGTTCCCTGCTGTTCTGCGTCCAATGTCTGATGTAAAAACATAAGAAAAAATAAGAGGAGTGGCTAATTCAGCCCCTCAAACTCGCTCCTCCATTCAATACAACTATGGCTGGTCTCTCTCGGCCTCAACTCCACTTACCTGCCCCTTCTCCATAATCCTTCAACCAAATTAAAAATCTGTCAATCTCCTCCTTAAATTCATAAGAACATAAGAAGTCTTCTCTGGAGTTCTTTTGCCTATTTTCAACTGTTGTGCCGAAGTCATCAGTCCTGGTGCCTTTTTTTTCAGGTCAGACTTGCAAATCTTTTTGAAGTTCATTTTTGGAAATTTCAGGGTCCTTCATTGATACCACTATTTTGTACATTGGTTTTGTCTGGCTAACGAAGATTGCAGGGACATAGATAAAACTTAATAATAACCGTCTGTTGGATGAACATAACTATTTACAGATTTGTGAGACTAGGTATTCCTTCGTCTAAGCCATCGGGTTTTTCCTACTCAGCTCTTCATGGAATTTACAGTGCAGAAGGAGGCCATTCGGCCCATCGAGTCTGCACCGGCAATTGGAAAGAGCACCCTACCCAAGGTCCACACCTCCACCCTATCCCCATAACCCAGTAACCCCACCTAACACTAAGGGCAATTTTAGACACTAAGGACAATTTTGCATGGCCAATCCACCTAACCTGCACATCTTTGGACTGTGGGAGGAAACCGGAGCGCCCGGAGGAAACCCACGCACACACGGGGAGAATGTGCAAATTCCGCACGGACAGTGACCCAAGCCGGGAATCGAACCTGGGACCCTGGAGCTGTGAAGCAATGGTGCTATCCACAATGCTACCGTGCTGCCCAAAGTCATGTGACTCTCTCTTACATCATCATGTGAGTTGCACTGTTTCTCCAGCCCCACATTTGATCTATTTCAGCCCTGAACACACGACAGAGGAGGGGATGGAACTGGTTGATGAATAGGGCAGCTACTCAATTGAAGATGGCAGGAGTAGAGTGTCAGAAAAACGGAGTGAGGATGTCTCCAAGCTGGTGTCTGGATCTGGGCATAGAGGAGAAAGTTGTGAGACAGCACTGTTAATCAGAATTGTAATTTTCCTTAAACTTATTCTTTACCTTCTCCACTTTCTGGCAGTCATACTCAGTAAGCTGCAGGGCAGCACTCCATCTCTGAGAATAACACTGAATGCTCACATGATGCATTGTTACATCATTCCCTCCACTTCTCCCACCGGTGCAGAAACAGTCACCTTAGTGGGGATAATGGGCAGCAGGTTAGCATGGTGGTTAGCATAAATGCTTCACAGCTCCAGGGTCCCAGGTTCGATTCCCGGCTGGGTCACTGTCTGTGTGGAGTCTGCACGTCCTCCCCCTGTGTGCGTGGGTTTCCTCCGGGTGCTCCGGTTTCCTCCCACAGTCCAAAGATGTGCGGGTTAGGTGGATTGGCCATGCTAAATTGCCCGTAGTGTCCTAATAAAAGTAAGGTTAAGGGGGGGGTTGTTGGGTTGCGGGTATAGGGTGGATACGTTGGTTTGAGTGGGGTGATCATGGCTCGGCACAACATTGAGGGCCGAAGGGCCTGTTCTGTGCTGTACTGTTCTATGTTCTATGTTCTATGTTCCTGATTTGGTTTGGGGTTGCGGTCTCGTGAGCACATCACAGACACAGCAGTTGGTGGAGGATGTGACAGCCAGAGGAGTGTTGGAGACCAGGCCCATTCTGAGACCCAGGCTAACGAAGGGCCTCTGGGAACGGCCAGCGGAAACCTGACGGAGGTGCAGAGACAGTCAGAGGAACATCTGACAGACATATCAGAGGCTATGCGTAGCCTTGAGTAAATGGTGGAGGAGTTCATCCAAGCCATGAGTTCTACCATATCTCCAACATGTGAATAGGCATAGCTTCCTCCTTGGAGTTGGCGAGCCAGGTCCAGCAGATATGTGCTTGGAACTGCATTCATTTAGCTTTTTTTCGTAAATCGGTGGCGAGGTGAGAGGGGATTGAGACACCTTGGTCTTCTTTCAGGTGTCTCCTCTCCTCATGGAGTTAGGGAGGTGCCATCACACACTGACAGGGATAGGGGGGGGGGGCGAGTGGGGGTTCCCAGCCAGCCAGCTCGGGGTGCTCCAAGTGTCAGCTTTCGCTCCTCCCCCCCTCTGCCAGTCACCTCATCGCCTCCAACGGGTAAAGCCGAAGAGAGTGTCCCTGCGCTTGCGCAGCAGATCCTCAGTAGGCCCCAAGTTCTCTAGGCCATGAACCATCAGAACATGGCTGACAAGTCATCCCAGGCCACAGTGCACAGTAGCAGGCTTTCTCCTCCTCAGCTGCGAAGGTCAGAGTTTCACCAAGGCACACTGGTGGAAAACATAAGGTCGTAAATCGTTATAATGGCACAAGGTGCCAGGGGTGTTCAATCAATCCATGGCGTTCAACTGTTATGTGAAAATAAACAGTTTTTATCTCTTTATTTGTGTGTGTTGAGTGATAATGCTGTTGGGATGTTCCCGTAGTGTATAAGAGTTTACTGCTTCATTCACAGTTAATGATAGCTGAGGTGAGGGTTATGGTCACATCAGTTTACCTGGTACCTCTGAAGTAATGGAATATCCGTCTTTATTGAGAAATTGAGGTTTTTCTGGTTAATCAATCTTTATCAGATTCGGGGATTAGAACTTTTTTTTTTGTATTTTTTTATAAATTTAGAGTACCCAATTATTTTTTCAAATTAAGGGGCAATTTAGAGTGGTCAATCTACCTATCCTGCACATCTTTGGGTTGTGGGGGTGAAACCCACGCAGGCACGGGGAGAATGTGCAAACTCCACACGGACAGTGACCCAGGGCCGGGATTCGAACCCGGGTCCTCAGCGCCATAGGCAGCAATGCTAACCACTGTGCCACCGTGCTGCCCCGGGGATTAGAACTTGACTAGCAAGCCAGAATATGATGCTTATCATCCCTGAGAGGTGCTTGTCTGAACAGCGTCTGCATCAGAAACATTTTATCCTTTGCGGGGGGGCGCAGGGGGTTCTTGGTGAGGTCTTTCCAAGATCGTAGCATGTGAGTGGAGCACGTGCGGCTGCCTTCCAAGTCAGAAGTCTGTGTGGCTTTGACAGGACCGCCCGTATGGGCTTATTCACATCAAGGGCCTGCAGACCTTTCCCTGCAATGCACTGTGGGCCCGTGGATTGGTCTGGAGGGATTGTTCCACATTGGTGGACCGGGTTCCGCTGGAATCGGGATTTATTGATTGTGTCACTGGCCTGCCTGGCGCATGACCCCACCACCCTGGCATCCCAGAAGTTGAACCCAATCCCGAGCCCATGATCCTTGATTCTTCTGTAACCCGATGTTCGATGCCCCTTTGCAACCTTTGGTCTTTCCCCTGGTCCCAATGTTTGATTTTCCCCAGCAAGGTGGCCATCTGGTCTCAGCAATCTTGGTTTTCCACTGATTTGAGCACAGTATAGCTGACACTTCATTGAGGTGCGGAGGGAGTTTAGATACAATTTTCAACCACGGCCTTATCTTCTCTCTCCGGATACAAACATCCCCAGGGCACTCTTTGATGAAGAGTAGGCACGTTTTCCCTTTCATCCCAGCCAATACCTTTTGTTATTCTTTCGGGACAAGGCAAGACTTGAGTGACTTGCTAAGCCATGTTGCGTATCACCCACCTGCTGCCATTGCCAAAGGGCCGCCCCGCTATTCTTCATCCCCGACCAGCCGAAGTCCCGATCGTGTGGATCTAATGTGGTCCTGCAGTTCGGGATACTTGCATGGCCGCTGCGGACTCAGTCCGCAGCCGCCATAGTCGGGAGCTGGCTGATTGGAGGGCAGGGGGTCCTCATACGGGACCGGGCTATATTTGGGCGGGCGGTCCGGGTTGGGTGCGCGGCCGTTCGGGGGCACTATTTAGGAGGTCGAGCTCCGTGGTCTGAGTCTGCCAAGGAGATCGGAGTGGCCTCTGGAGGCCGCTGTCGTGTGCACGCGCGGTCTCTGACCCGGAAGTGTGGGGACCCGTATCTGCAGCTAAAGATGCGACATTATGACGGGTCCCTGCTAGCCCCGAGCAGGGCTCTGAATATTATCATAGAATTTACAGTGCAGAAGGAGGCCATTCGGCCCATCGAGTCTGCACCGGCTCTTGGAAAGAGCACCCTACCCAAGGTCAACACCTCCACCCTATCCCCATAACCCAGTAACCCCACCTAACACTAAGGGCAATTTTGGACACTAAGGACAATTTATCATGGCTAATCCACCTAACCTGCACATCTTTGGACTGTGGGAGGAAACCGGAGCACCCGGAGGAAACCCACGCACACACGGGGAGGATGTGCAGACTCCGCACAGACAGTGACCCAAGCCGGAATCGAACCTGGGACCCTGGAGCTGTGAAGCAATTGTGCTATCCACAATGCTACTGTTCTTCCCTACAATGCTACCGTGCTACCCTGGCGTGAATTTTTGTGGCGTGAATTTTTTTGGCGTGAAAAGCCACAGTTTTTACGACGGCATGGGGGACATAGTCCCTGAAACGGAGAATTCAGCCCCTGATTTTTCATTTAGACTTCAAGAAATGCTTCATTTGTTGTAAGCTGCTTTGCAATGTCCTTGCGCCTTTTTTTTAAATAAAAAAGGTGCTGCATAAATAAATCCATTCTTTCTTTGTTGATTTGCTTTGTCGAGATCTGGTTACTGAGAAACAAGAGAGATGTTCAAATGCTGATGGCAGGGGAATATGAAATCACAAAGCTGATATCAGAGGTCTTAGCTGAAAGACTGGAGGAATATGGGCTTTTCAATGGAGCTGGAGGCATCTAGAAATCGATGTCGGTGAGGCATACAAGGCAGTTATGAAGGTGGAAATGCAGTCCAGAAGATCACTTTGAAGTAAATTGCAGAAGTAAGGCTAAGTGACCCAGGGTCAAACCAGTAAAAGGCAAAAAGTAGGGCAGATATCAGGAAGCTGTCTGCCACGCAGAGCGTGATCAAGGCATGGAATTTAAAAGGAGCATAAATTGAATCCTAATATTTTAATATACTTATCAGAAAAACCAGCGCTGAGAGAACGGATTTAAGATCAGAAGAGGGAAGTTGAACATTTTATATTTAACCACTTTTGCCCAGACTATAGGGACAGATTCTCAAGGAAGAAGTTAGACAGCTTTGGAAAATTCAAGAGGGAACTGGATGGAAACTTGGCAGGGAAAGTACTTCAGGCATTTGCAGGACAGAATAATACAAAAGAGTTTTGAAGCTTAAGGGGCGTCGCCAAATACTGTAGATCCAGTAATTGAACAAAAAATACGGGATATGAATTCAAAATAATTTCATCTTGACCTGTTTCACATTTCAGACGACAATCATTTGTTCAAAACAGGCCTGGAACCCCATTGAGTATTTCATTCCCACTTCTTCCATCTATCTTTGTAATCTTCTGTCCCTTTCACAATCAGAGACCCATCAGTACAACTTTCACGTAAAGTAACTGTTGCGGCTTTGGTCACGATCAGTCTCACAGACATGTGGGGCGGGATTCTCCGCAAATGCGGAGAATCGTAAAGGCTGTCGTGGGACAGGCCGTGACCCACGGCAGCCTTCACGCCCACTTCCGGGGCCGATTCTCCCCCCCCCGGGCGGGGCCCCGTGAGTCACGGCGGCGCGGCCTTGACGACGGTCGTCAAGGCCGCACGTCAAGCGTCACGCCGGCTGACGCGGCCGATGATGTCAGCCGCGCATGCGCAGGTTGGACAACGCCAACCCGCGCGTGCGCAGTTGCCGTCTTTTCCCTCAGCCGCCCCGCAAGACGTGGCGGCTTGATCTTGCGGGGCTGTGGTACTGCCGTGCCAATCGGGCCCCCAGATGCCCCAAACGGGCATCTAGCGCCCATTTCACGACGGTAGCGAGCAGGTGTGTTTGCTGCCGAGTTGAAATGGGCGTGAAGGCCCGGCCGCCCGGCCCATTGGCCTCGGAGAATCGGCGCTCGCCATAAAAAATGGCGAGCGCTGATTCGTGGCGTGGGGGGGGGGGGGGGGGGGGGGGGTGGTGGTGGGTGGGGGGGAGGGGAGAATAGCGGGAGGGTGTGAAAAATGCCGGGAGGCCCTCCCGCTATTCTCCCACCCGGCGTGGGGGGCGGAGAATCACGCCCATTGTGTTGGAGGCCAAATAAACACTAATCTTCGATCTTGATTGTAGTTTGATGATTTTGTACTTGTGCTCTTTGTTATTCGAAATATTTAGTTTGTTAAACAGACTGTTGACGTGAATTTAATCCATTAGGAGCATTTTAATGACCTAAATCAAGTTTGTTTCTAATCTAATTTTCCCCTGAATGCTTCAATACCAATATCTCATCAATTACATTGTTAAGATTTGTTAATGCCAATTACTTTGTTGAGGTGAAGAGAAACAGGTGATGGGTATTAATTGTCTTTGAGCACATATAAATAGGGAATGGGGCTGGAGTGCACAGTCAGCTCTGGTATGCCATTTTAATTTGACGTTTTTGTTGATGTTTTGATTTAGTTACAGTGCCCCAATCGAGGGCTGAGACCCTCATCAATTTGTTAGCTTATTGATCATTTGTTTTCATCAAAAGAACATATATTTTAAAAATTTATTCCAGGGATGTGTTTTACTGGCGAGACCAGCAATCATTTCCCATTGCTATTTGCCATTTAGTAGGTGGTCATGAGCATCCATCTTGAACCGCTGCAACCCAGGCGGTGCAGGTACACTCACAGTGCTGTAAGGGAGGGAGTTGCAGGATTTTGGCCCACCGACAGTGAAGGAATGGTGATATATTTCCAAGTTAGTTTGGTGGGAGACTTGGAGGGGAACCTCGAGGTGGTGGGGTTGCAATGTGTCTGCTGCCCTTGTCCTTCTAGATGGTAGCAATTGTGGGTTTGGAAGGTGCTGTTGATAGAGCTCTTGGTGAGTTCCTGCAGTGCATCTTGCAGATGGTACGCATGGCTGCTACTGTGCATCGGTGGTGCAGGGAGTGAATGTTTGTGGAAAGGGGAGCAATCAAGCGGATGCTTTGTCCTGCATGGTATCAAGCATCTTGAGTGTTGTTGGAGCTGTACTCATCCAGGCAAGTGGGGAATATTCCATTACACTCCTGACTTGTGCCTTCTAGATGGTGGACAGGCTTTGAGGAGTCAAGTGGTGAGCTACTTGGCACAGGATTCCTAACCTCTGACCTCTCTTGTAGCCACAATATTTATATGGCTAGCCCAGTTCAGTTTCTGGTCAATGGTAACCTCCAGGATATTGATAAGAGGGGGATTCAATGATAGTACTGCCGAGGGGAAGATGGTTTGTGTGGTAGGCTGGAAGTGATAAGGCAGAGACTCTCCATGTGAGCAAACAGAGTTCATTGATAACAAGGTACAATGGTACAGAGGCCACAGGCTTTGCTGCCCTGGAGCAGCACAGAACTGTTGGTCCAGCTTTTACATATTACTGCAAAGGCTCCCCAATGTATTCTGCCCATGAGGGGACCTCGCCCTCTGGGGTGATCACCTGCTCTCGGTCTCCATTAGTCCCTGGAACAAGGTGAACCTCCTCTGCTGTGTTGTCTTAAAGAGACAGGCACCTCAATCCACTGCATCCCTCCCACTTTAACTCTTTTGTGCAATCTTCAAAATTAATCTATTCAATCCAAATTCTACAGGAACATTATTTACACAAGTGTTATGGGCCAGGGCTTAGAAACCCCAAGTGTATTATGAAGCTCATCTGACCTATAACTATTATGTTGAATTTGGCTAGAATGAGCACAAGAGCCTTCACTTCAGGTGTGATTCATCAGACGTCCGAGGCGTTTTTATCAAAACAAAGTTTATTATAATAATATAGTTACCATATATAAAACAGTTATCAAGAATTTGATATTAATTACAAACCTGAAAAAACAAACAACAGCTACAGTAATGTATGTATGTAACTCTTTCTTTAAAATAAATTTAGAGTACCCACTTATTTTTTTCCAATTAAGGGGCAATTTAGCATGGCCAATCCACTTACCCTGCACATCTTTGGGTTGTGGGGGTTAAAATCACGCAGACACAGGGAGAATGTGCAAACTCCACACGGGCAGTGACCCAGGGCCGGGATCGAACCTAGGATCTTGGCGCCGTGAGGTAGCAGTGCTAACCACTGTGCCACCATGCTGCCCAAATGTATTTAACTTTTAATGAATCCCCCTTATTAGCTGTTCCAATTCAATACAAAATCCAATAAACCAAAACCCCTTTCAAGGGAGTGGCCCAGCACACTGTAATCTCACTTGAATGGGACTGGTCCTTTCCCTGAGATCCAGCCTCCAATCAGCAGATACAAAACTCTTTCTGGAAAGAAACTCTATCTTTAATGTTACCAAGGCAGTTAGCCACACCCAATGTACTTTCAGTTCACTGGAACAGCTTTAAAATGAAAACAGGGAAATGCTGCTTATTTTCTGCAGTCCAAAACAACAAACTGAAAATGAAACCAAAACACTAACCCCTCTCTCACCTGACAGCCGCATCCCAGCTCCACCCACAAATGACATCACTGAAACCGTGCTTCAAGCCATGTGGTCAAACAAAACCTTTCTTAAAGGAACACACATGACACGAGTTAGACATTTATAAATTGATGTAGCGATTGCTCGATGATGAGATCTTGAGACTTGCATTGAAACATTTCTTCTAATATGTTTCAAATATGCACAGTTCCAAATCTAGACTTGCATGGGACTCTTCCATACAGGCTTGCTGCTTCTGAATTCTGCCCTAGACTGTGCACTGACCAAGGGCTATGTAAGACAGTGTCACTCTCCAATCCTCCGTTAATCCTTTTTTCTATCAAATACATTAGTTAACAATGCCTGCAGATATCTTCATTGCAATACAACACAGCCTTATGTCTTGACAGTTCATTCACAAGCTCTTGTGAAGACGATGGTGCGGTACTCTGTTTCTGGTACTTCGGTCATGTGATAAAGTCCCTTCTCATTCTACCATTTCTATTCACATCTTTCCCATCAATCCAGTTACCATGTTTGCTCTTATACATATCTATTACTGTGGCCATTTCTATAATCTTGTTCTGGCATGTCATTTCAGTTTCTTTCATCTACTGCATTTACCAATCTTCTATTTGGGCATGAGGAGTTTGTTTCTGCCAAGCAGGGACAAGGAGTTTGTTCTCCCAGACGTCCGCATTCCTCCTCCATCCCTAGGTTTCTCTCACTCTGGCACCAACAGGTACAGTTTGGTCTGAGCGCTGTCCGGCTCCATCTCCTGCAGTTGGTTTACCTGTTTCTTTAACAACTCCTTTCCCTCTTTTTGATAATCATCTGAAGTACCCTTGGATGAACCAACAACTTCAATTGGTCCCTCTGTGTTGAGAGTTATCTGCAGCGACGGCAGTGTTCAACCTGTTTCTGAATTCGTTCCAACTTAAGTTTATTTACAAACTGTTGCCTTCACAGACTTCATAGAATTGACAGTGCAGAAGGAGGCCATTTGACCCTTCGAGCCTCCACCGACCCTTGGAAAGAGCACCCTACCTAAACCCATACCCCCACCCTATCCTCGTAACCCAGTAACGCCATCCAACCTTTTTAGGCACTAAGGGCATGGCCAAGCATGGCCAATCCTCCTAACCTGCACATCTTTGGACTGTGGGAGGAAACCGGAGCGCCCGGAGGAAACCCAAGTAGTCACGGGGCGAAAGTGCAAACTCCGCACAGAAAGTGACCCGAGCCGGGAATCGAACCTGGGACCCTGGAGATGTGAAGCAACTCTGCTAACCACTGTGCTACTGTGCCCCCCCCCCCCTCAATTGAGAGCTGAGCTGTCTAGTCTGGGCTGGTTTTGCACACTGGGCTAAATCGCTGGCTTTTAAAGCAGACCAAGGCAGGCCAGCAGCACGGTTCAATTCCCGTACCAGCCTCCCCGAACAGGCGCCGGAATGTGGCGACTAGGGGCTTTTCACAGTAACTTCATTGAAGCCTACTCATGACAATAAGCGATTTTCATTTCATTTTCTGTATCCGATACTTCAACTGTTCCCCTTGGTTTCTGATCCTTCTCAGCCTGTTCTAGTTTTATCCTTTGTCCATTTGTCTCATGGAAACAGTGCTCCATCAGCGTCCCAACCTTGACTTCCAGTTCTTTGTGGGAATTTCCCAATCCACAGACATTTTCCACCAGCTTTACACTCTGTTGCTGAACACCTCAGTGTTCTTCTTCGATTACTGGGGCTTTCTTCGCGCCGTAATAACTTTCTTCTGTTTAAAAAGATCACAGCCATTCTCTAGCCCCTCGTTCTGCTTTTAAAATCAGTTCAGTTTATCTGTCTTTGAGTCTCTTTCAAGGTGAATCCAACATTCTCTTCCAAGAACATTTGATAACGATCTCTCCCTTCTCATGCTGTGCATTGTTTTGGACCATTGCCACGTTCCTTTTGTTGTGGTGGCTTTGAACTCTACTTCTGTATTCAACATTTCTTCCTCCTTCTTGTTGTGTTTATTAGACAATTCTCCTGAATTGCTATCTTGCCTCAGCAGTTATATTCTTCCTTTGGGTTTATGCACTGCTAATCCTTCACAGCATCCTCACACAGTTTCTGTCTCTCTACAGAATGCCCATTTCTCAAGCCCATTTGTATTTACCACATGAGTGGTAGTTGATCATTAAATTGGATCTCCAAATTATTCCCAATAATGGCTCTTGCAAACTTCCACCTGTTGAAACTCCTCTTCCCGATAATCCGTATTCAAAGCTCCATTGGTCTTCAGCATTGGAATTTCATCTTCTAAATCCCTAATATTTCTCTCTAGTGCGGATCAAGATACCAACCTTGGTATCCTCTGCTTAAAGTATGGCAGCTCTCTGTTCTGTAGCAGTGAGCGATTCTTTGAGGACCTCAATGCATTTGTTTACAATCAGAATTTTGATTGTTTAATCTTTCAAGCTTGGTTTGTAAGGTGAGGTGTTCAGATTCCTTCTTGGACTAATCCTGTTTTAATGGATCGATCTTATTTTTGTGAGCTCTGAATGACTCTTGTGGTAGATGATGCAGGCTGTCCCACATGAAAGCCATGGATCACATCTTTGTGTTTCACTCTGAGACTAACAGAAAACTGATTGCATCCATTACAATCGGATTTTATTGGCTCTACTTTGTTTCCATTAGCCTCCATTGCAATGGAATTTCCTTGGCTCTACTCCAGTTCCATTCTCCGGCCGCTGTTGGGTTCTGCTTATGATTTTTCTGTCAACCCCTTTTGGTTTTTTTTCTGGCCCTTCTGCTGCCTGGTGAATATTGGACTGTTTCTTACTGACCTTGATAGATTTCCCAGCCACTTCCACCTTCGGCATGGTGACTACTAACAGGATGCCAAACGTGGCACTGAACCTGCCCACGTCCACAGCGTCAGCCAGGATGATGAGTGGTGTGCCACCCTTACAGTCAACCAGAGTTCGTCGCCCACCTCAGAGACTGGACTTATGAACTCTACACACATGTGGACTTTCTGAAATGTTCTTTTTCCCATATCCTTTATTGTTGCATTCGTTATCTAGTGATTTGTAAATAGATTCGTTGGTTGTTCCAGTTCATGGTAGACATCTACACTAGGCACCTTCCTCTGTAAATAGTCTTGTTCCCCGTATATAGCTTTGTACATATGTCTTCACACCTCACACGTAGCTAGGTACATTCTCCACACGCCCACACTATTTATTAGCACATGCCTAAATCAACATTTTTTTATAAAAGGGGGGGGGGGGGTGTCATAATATATACCATATATCATGGTGCAGACACACATTGATTGACACACACAGGGACCAATCAACATGTACAAACACCGCAGCCAATCACCAGTTAGAATACACACACTATAAAGGCAGAGGGCACCACGGCTCCCGCTCATTCTAGGTGCTGCCTCTGAGTGCAACAAGAACTTATTCAGCCCAGCACGGACTCACAACACGTGCTGGGAGAATCAACTGGTTCAGACAAGGCTTAGGTCTCTAGTTCAAGTTAGCATCATTTAGACCCACAGTCATCGTGTGTTAGTTAGTTAGAAGTAGTTAATAAAATTGAGTTGAACCTACATCTGTGTTGGAAGTGTCTGTTCATCTCTCAAGCCTTCACAAGCCAACACATCACCACGCAGACACGGGGAGAAACTGCAAACTCCGCACAGATGGTCGCCCATTGTCGGAATCGAGCCCGGGTCCCTGGCGCTGTGAGGCACCAGTGCTAATCACTGTGCCACCATGCCACCTTTCCACATCATATCATGGACTGCGGTGCTTTCCCAGTCCCACATTAACCCTTGCTCTGCCTGAATGCCCTTGTACTAGAGTTTGGTTTGGTCAAACACAGAGGCATGGGTTTCTGTGGGGATCAGACATCCTTTTGGCCAAAGGAAACCAATAATTAAAGTGTTCATAGTTCATTTAACGCGCTGTCTGCTACTTTTATGGACACCCACCCATTTTAAGGCATCTGGTATTAACACCAATGTGACCTTGAGCAGTGTATAACCAGCTTTACTTATTAGCAAGTGCCACGCTGCCAAACGATTGGAAAACTGTGTGCCAGAGGTGGTTGCAGAGGACCAGACTGGCTTTGTTAAGGGTAGACAGCTAATGATGAACATCAGGCGCCTGATGAGCGTGATAATGACCCCACCTGGGGAGAGAACATCAGACGTGGTCATCTCCCTCGATGCAAAAAAGGCCTTTGACAGAGTCAAATGGAAGTACCTCAGAGGTTCTGGAGCGGTTTCCACTCAGAGCAGGGTTCACTGCCTAGTTGAAACTCCTGTACAACACTCTCTTGCAAGCGTATGGACTAAAACCACCAGCTCTAAATACTTCCAGTTGCACAGGAGTTCAAGGCAGGGATGCCCGCTGTCCCCACTCTTGTTCGCCCTGGCAATAGAACCACTGGCAATCGCCTTCAGAGTGGCGAAAAATTGGAAGGAGATCCAGAGAGGGGTCAGAAAGCACAAAGTCTCACTCTATGCAGATTACCTGCTCCTCGGACTCCTAAAGCAGCACGGAGGGGATCCTGAAAGAGTTTGGAGCCTCCTTGGGCTACAAACCCAACTTGAGCAAAAGTGAAGCCTTCCCAGTGAACCCGAAAGGGAGTGGGGCAGAGCTGGTGGGACTGCTATATAAACAAGCTCAAAACAAATTCCGCTACCTGGAGATCCAAATTGCCCAGGACAGGATACAAATCTCGAAATGGAACCTGAAAAGACTGATGGAGAAAGTAAAGAAGGACCTGCAGAGGTGGGATGCATCCCCCTCTCCCTGGCAGGGGAGTGTGTAGACGATCAAAATGAACGTACTGCCCAGGCTCCTCTTCATGTTCAGATCCATACCGATCTACAACCTCAAGGCCTTAACCACAACAGACAATATTATCATGGGGTTTGGGAGGGGGGGAGGGGTTGGCGAATAAGAACCCAAGAATCTCCAAAAAGGTCCTACAGAGAAAAAAAAGCATGGGAGGCCTGGCCCTCCCAAACCTGCAATAATACCACTGGGTGGCCACAGCAGAAAGAGTGAGTGGATGGGTAAGGGAGCCGGAAGCAGAATGGGTAAGGATGGATGAGAGTTCCTGCAGAGGAATGTCCCTCTGGGCCCTTGCCACAGCGACACTCCCTTCCCCACCAGCCAAGCACTCTATACGCCCAGTGGTAATAGCCACACACCGGTTATGGAATCAGCTAAGGCAGCATTTTGGCTGACCAAAATGTCTACCATGGCCTCCTACTGCAACAGGTTCATGTCAGCCATAATGGATGGCACATTTAAGAAGTGGAGACAGGGTGGGGGAGGGAACACTGACAGCCAGGGATTTTTACACAGACGACATACTGACGATGTTAGAGGAACTGACAGAAAGGTTGCAACTGCCCAGTGGGAACGTACTATGACATTTACAAATCATAACTCCACAAGGAGACGACATCTTACCCACAAACGCCGAGATAGTCAATGATAGAGGAACTGTTGGACACAGGCAAATTAGGTGGGGGGGGGGATTGCGGGGACCTGTATGGACGACTGTTAGAGGAGACACGTTCCCCACTTGATGAGACACGGGAAAAATAAGAGGAAGAACTAGGGATAGAAATAAGGTGAAGACTCTGGAGCAAAGCACAGAACAGGGCAAACTCCATCTTCACATGTACAAGGCTAAGCCTAATCCAGCTGATAGTGGTGCACAGAGTGCACCCACCTGGAACCCGAATGAACATGTTCTTCTCGAGGTGGAGGAAAGATGTGAATGGTGCCAGGGAGGCTCAGCCAACCACACCCACATGTTCTGGGAATGCCCCAGACTTGTTGGGTTCTGGACGGTCTTTTTTGAGGCAATGTCCAAGGTTGTGGGGGTGAGGGTGGATCAAGCCCGAAGTGGCAATCTTTGGGGTATCAGACCTGCCAGAACTGTACATTGACTCAAGGACGTTTAGTCCAGCAGCAGCTTGAGGCAAGACCAGTGGTTTAAAGAATCCTCTTTATACTCTCATGTGGGGAATGCACATATTATCTTATTGAGAATGAGAATCAATCTGGTGGAGGCCTGAACAAGTGAAGGGGACTCTCCAGAAGATTTCCTGCAGTCTGTGCAGTCTAATTGAAGGTAGATACTAAAAGATCCAAACCAACCAATAGTTTTCAGAACCTCGCATTCTGAGAATATTGCTGCCTACGAAGACCAGAACCTCAGCAGTGAAGATACCCATCTCTTATTCCCAGTTTAGTCCTTGTTACATTGATCCTTCCCGGCCACAGTGTGTCTGTCTTGTGTGTTTCTGGGTGGAAGGTGGGACAAGGTTCTGGGAATAATTAGATTAGCAGACCGTTGTTCGATTATTACCATTACAGGTTTAGCACTTGTTCGAAGTAGACAGTTTTTTTTAAGTTCTCTATACAAATCTGGTGTCTGTAAGTCATTGGCATGCATTTATGTGCTGTAGCTTCACCAGGTAGATGCCACATTTTTCAGTAGGCCTGGTCCTGTTTCTGGCATGTCTGCCTGCACTCATTATTGAACCAGGGCTTCTCCCTTCCTGGTTGGTAATGGTGGAGTGGGTGATATGTTGGACCATGAGGTTACAGATTATGGATGAGCACAATTCAGCTGCTGCTGATGGCCCACAGCATCCCATGGTTTCCCAGTCTTGAGTTGTTAGATTTGTTTAAAGTTTATCCCATTTAGCACGGTGGTAGTGCTGTACACCATCATTGAAGGAATCCTCCGTGTGAAGACGTGGCTTCATCTCCACAAATACTGTGCGGTGGTCACTCCTACCGACAGTCATTGACAGATACATCTGCCGCAGGCAGGTTGGTAAGGATGAGGTCCACTATGTTTTTCTCTCTTGTTGGTTTCTTGACCACCTGCCACAATCTCAATCTAGCAGTTCTGTCCTTTGGGGTTCAGGTGCGATCGAGTCAGTCTTAGTGATGGATATTGAAGTCCCCACCCAGAGTATATTCTGTACCCTTGCCACTCTCAGGTCTTCCTCCAAGTTGTGTTCAACAGGGCGGAGTACTGATTCATCAGCGGAGAGAGGGTGGTATGTGTGGTGATCTTTGTGAGGTTGACTTCAGGATGGAAAGCATAGTGATCACAAAAACACTTGAAGTTCTTTTCATGAACTTAATTAATTTTATTTACAGTACTTGATTTAGAGTTTGATACTTATTCCTTTGGTAAACAAATATATTATAACTACTCTCACTTATACTATTTATATGCTCTAATTACAATTATACTCTGTCTTACTGCAGTCTCCTCGAACTCAAAACTACCCTCTCCAGCTAACTCTCCCAGAAATCTAAGAGACAGTGCAATTTATAGTACTGTCTGTTAGCTCCCTCTGGTGGCTAATTTTAACATAACATTAACTCTTCACAGGCTGTACATTTGTATAATGTCACAGTATGTGGTAGTCAGCAGGAGTACTCTTTGCCCATGTCTGACACAAGACTTGATGGGGTCCGGAGTCGATGGTGAGGACTCCTACACCTTCTGACTGTATTCCACAGTTACGCCACTTCTACTGGCTCTGTCTCGCCAATGGACAGGACATCATGAGGGATGGTGATTGTTGTATCTCGGTCATTGTCTGTATGTTATGATTCAGTCAGTATGACAGTCAGACTGTAGTTTGACAGCTCTCCCAATTTTTGGCAAGCCCGATGATTTAAATGAGGTGATTTTGCAGGGTTGACATGGTTGGGTGTGCTCTTGTCGTTGCCGGTGCTGAGGTCGATACCGGGTGGTCTGCCGGTTTCATTCCTTTTTGTTGGACTCTTAGTAGTTTGATACAGCTGAATGGTTTTCGGCCAATTAAGAGTTAGCCAGATAGCTGTAGAGAGTCACATGTAGCCAGACCAGGCCCGGCCAGGTCAGGTAAGGATGGCAGATTTCCTTCCCTAAAGGGTAGTAGGATTCAAACCCGGGTCCGAGTTGGGATGACCTCAAATTTACAGAAGATTGAATGTGCGAAACTGGCCAAGAAAGTTTTGGAATAAGTCATGAGGTAACAAAAGACAGAAATGAGGAGCAACAGATGAGCTGAGGCAGAGAAAGAGTCAGGTGATGTTTTGGAGGTGGAGATAAGCGGTTTTAGTGAGGGCAAGGGCATGCAGTGGTATGAGGTAAAATTGACACCAGAGTTTTGAACAGTTCAGCCTCCCAGTTACAAGGAAGCAGGATAGAATTGGTGGTTAAGGAATGGCTTTTGCATTCAATGACTTTGGTGTTTCCAATAGTTAATTGGGGGGGAGATTTTGGTTTGTTCAGTATTGGATACCAGACAATCAGTGCAATAAATTTGAGACAGTGAACGGGTCTAACGTATGGGGTATCTTTGCCTGTGAGAAGTAATCTAGTGCTTTTGAATGATGTTGCTGAAAAAGAACATGTAGATGATAAATAGGAAGAGCCCAAGGATCGATCCTTCGGACTTCAGAGAAGACGGAGGGGGAACAGAACTTTTTTGGGTGATTCTCTGGCTCTATTCTCTGGCTATCATTGGATAGATATGGGAGCCAGCCAAGTGTTAAATAAGTGCAGTGCTGGTGCAAAACTATTTTTATCAAAGTTTTTCAATGGATTTGTTTCCGCTTTGGCTCAGTTTGAATCTCTGCTTTGAGAGAGCTAACCACATGGGGCAGCAGAGTGGAAATAATGTAGACGCAATAGCTTCTAATCATTGGTTTTGGCTTGAACCCTATAGTTTGGCTTCCTGAAACGGAACAAGGTCCAACAATCCACTCCTCCTGAGTGTGCCCATGAAGTGTCAATTGCGGAGATCAAAGACGCTTCCAGCCCTGAGGGAAACAATAAAGTCTGTTCATTTATCACATTCTTCCACCTTTCCTCTTATCCATTTCTAATCTTCCCTGGACCAGGATCACAGTTCTGAGCAATTAGCATATGCCTGAAGCCTTGTCTCCTCTGCCGATATGAACCAATCAGCAATATCATCCAGTTTCCAATGAATTAACCCTTACAGCTTGATTGCAGCTCTTCATACATGTTCCTCACATACTATGTTATGAGTACTCAGAAACAGGAAATCCAGCTGAACTGGCCTGTGCTGCTGATTATGCTTCCATGCGGACATATTGCTGCAATTTCTTTTATTATTTTATATATAGATTTGAAGCTAAGTGATCATGCTTTGTTGGTAGTGACTAAAATGTTGTGCAGATATAGTAAGGTTGCCGTATCATTGTTGACATTCTCGCATCTGCAAAAGGCAGAAAATCATCTTCTGAGTGTAACACAAAGTATTCAGAAAGCTGAACATTACTGCACTTTGTGTGACAGCCACTTTGAAATGTTGGTAATGTTCTTTTACAAATGAAGTATGTGTTTGCTGAAAGAAAACCTGTGGGAGATGGGATTGCTACGTATTGTAGGCACGATCCAACGGTCACACTGCATCCGAAAACCAGTTCGCAATCAGCCTCACTCCAATGTACAGATTCAACCCCTTCACCTCAGAGATTTCGGGCGAGCGCCGTTTGGTACTGATCCCCACAAATGGGGATCAGATGGATTAGCACTCGGGGGTTTCCCAGGGAATCGGAGGCCCCCAGCTACATGCTCGTTGGGCAGGGTGGTGCCATCTGGGGTCCATGGCTGGCCAGCCTGGCACCCTGGCAGTGCCACCTGGGTGCCAGCATGTCACTTCTAAGGTGCCCAGGTGGCACTGTCAGCTGGCATGGGCACTGCCAGGATGCCAGGTTGGCACTGCCAAGGTGTCAAGCTGATTTTGTTTGTCGGGATTGTTTTGGGGACGTCGGAGATCGGGACACCATGATCGCTTGCTACAATGGGGAGTTCCAGCGTGCGGAGCACCCTACTGTACAAAATGGGGACTATGTACAGCCTCAGCCATATAATCCACGTTCAGGCCCGGTATTCAATGCGGGTCGCGTTGAATAGCCATGTATTTCTTGGCACTGTGAGCGCCGGGAAACACGTGCTAAACACACTCGCTAGGGGACTTTGTTCCTTTTTGGGAGAATCGCGCCATATGTGCTCTTGCCAATGGCTGAAGAGACCGATCTGTGGGAGGCCAACCTCATCTGTGACCTCATGCCCCGGTGAGCCCAAACCCAAGCACTATCCTTTACAGCTGGGCTGACTGAGAGAGTGACCATCTGCAGATCCCACCTCAGGAGAGTGTAGTGTCATTGCCTGAGCTGGTACCATGTGTGTCAGATCCAGTGAGGGGGCTTCTGCACTGGTGCTATGCTGTTGCTCACTCTTCTCTTCCTGGGACCTGCTGTGGTTGGACAGCCAGCAGTGCTTGGGTGTCTGAAAGAAGGTACTCAGAAAAGGAAGGTTGGGGTGATAATGTAGAGGGCCGGGGGTGGGCATGAGTAGTAAGAGGCTCATGGTGACACAACCTACAGCTTGTGGGTGAGTTGGACATTGGGAAGCAGAAACATGCCTCCGTTTTCAATTATAAGCAAAATAGTGCAGATACTGGAAATGTAGAACATAGAACATACCGTGCAGAAGGAGGCCATTCGACCCATCGAGTCTGCACCGACCGACTTCAGCCCTCACTTCCACCCTATCCCCATAATCCAATAACCACTCCTAACATTTTTTGGTCACTAAGGGCAATTTATCATGGTCAATCCAACTAATCTGCACGTCTTTGGACTGTGGGAGGAAACCGGGGCACCCGGAGGGAACCCACGCAGACACGGGGAGAACGTGCAGAGTCCGCACAGTCAGGGACCCAGCGGGGAATCGAACCTAGGACCCTGGTGCTGTGAAGCCACAGTGCTATCCACGGGCAAAATTCTCCGACCCTGCGTGGGGCTGCGGTGTTAATCCCACTCCCGCCGGGTTTTTTATTCTCCGAGCAGCCAAAAACCGGCGTTGTGCAAATCCCGCCGGCAGCCTCTGAAAACAACTGGCGCCGGCGGGATGTCATTGATTTTTTACTTTGAACAAATCTCCGGCCCGTATGGGCCGAAGAAGGTCACGTCGGCAAAAAACAGAGTAGCTTTAAAACGGCGTCAACCATTGATGATGGTTGACGCCGTTCAGTGACCTCGGGCGGGGGGGGGGGGGGGGGGGGGGGGGGGGGGGGGGGGGGG